>NC_092382.1:61304124-61604124 GCF_030028105.1 Mobula birostris
TTGATATCATTCTGTACCCAGAGAGAATGGGTCAAAACATGTTCTCTCGGATAGAAAGGTTCAGAACAGGAGGAGGTAGAACAAGCAACACAGACAAAATGCTGGAGGAACTCAGCAGACCAGGCAGCATAGATGGAAAAGTGTACTAATGCTGAATTCCTCCATCATTTTGTGTGTGTTGCTTGGATTTCCAGCATCTGTAGATTTGCTCTTGTTTGTGACTGAAGGTAGAACAAAGGTGATTTTCTCAACAGCTGATGTAAAAGATTTTGATCCCTTTCTCCGAGTTCCGAATCCTTGCATTTGGATAGCTGGAGCTCAGCTCTGTCTGAGGGATACATTAGCTCACATTCCCTTTTCAGCCGGAAGCTTCCCGGGGCCCGTGTACGGATCGTGGGGCTGAGAGAAAGGGAAGAGAACAGGACTGTCCCAGTATTGCGGGCCACGGTGTCCGCAGATCACAGCAATTAACCCTCAGTCGGTGTTTAAAACTTACGTCCGGAGATATTCTTACCTACAGCCGATCTAGCTGGGGCCTTTCTGTACTGCGCGCATGCGCAATATTCGGGAACGGCTCAACCCTGACGCCTGCGCATTTGATCGATGCTTCAGCGACAGCGAAAATTGTTCACGCAGAGATTTCTGAGTAATCACGGTGCCATTGAAAGTTTCTGCAAGTACCGGTTCTATGTCCATACCTCAGTTTTTTTTTTGTGTGTAGAAAACTCAGCAGCTCTTTTAACGCAGAAAGCAGCTCCCATGAAACAATACAATTAATATCAGCAAACTTTCCGCGTGTCTAATGCCAAAGTAGAACTTTCTTGCAAATGCAGATATGAAACACAAGAGATTCTGCTGTTGTTGGAGATATAGGCACATATACACAAAGTGCTGGAGGAACTCTGCAGTTCAGGCAGCAACTAAGCAGAGGAGTACACAGTCTAGGCATGCTGAAAGGGCTCGTCCTAAACGTTGTCTATTTATTCCTCTCCACACATTCTGCCTGATCTGTTGATTTCCACCAGTATTTTGCAGAAATTAGCCACCTTTTTTTTTCAATCAAACAGTTTCAAAATGTTTCTGATCTTTCATTTGTATCCACATCCTGCTAGTCTGACTCCTCTTCTTTCTTCTCCTTGTAAACTCTAGGTCCCATCTCTTTCTGGAGCCCCAAAAGCCCTGACTCAGGCTGACCACTCTTTGGTTTCTGACTCTGCACCATCGAAGATTCACTCACTAGTCTGCTGTTAGACTTTAGAGGCGAATTACAACAACCCAGCTGTCTGAGACACAGTCATTTGAAATGAGTGAAAATGGCCCAAAACGTTGAAAAAAAGCAGGGAAGAAGGAGTTTAACCACCTTAGTCCGGAGCCCTGGGGAACGGCAAAACCACAGTGAGCTCATTGGCTTATTCAGCCTGGAGAAAATCATGAAAGGAATTCATGCAGTTGTACAAGATGATGAGAGTCATTGATCATGTGGATAGCCAGAGGCTTTTTCCCCAGGACAGAAATGGCTAACACGAGGGGGGCGTGGTTTTAAAGTGCTTGGAAGTAGGTACAGAGGAGATGTCAGAGCTAAGTTTTTTAAACAAAGCGTGGTGTGTGGAATGCATTGCCGGTGACGGTGGCGGAGGCGAATACAACAGGGTATTTTAAGAGTTTCTTAGATTGCTAAATGCAGCCGGTAAAAATAGAGGTCTCTGAGGTAGGGTAATTCTAGACAGAGTCCAGAGTAGGTTACATGGTTGGCACAACATTGTGGGCCGAAGGGCCTGTAATGTGTTGTAGATTATATGATTCTATGAAGTTCAAAGGAAATCTCTTCTCCGACGGAATGGTGACTAGTTGCAACCTGTCATCACAGGGAGATTGAGAGCGGAGGGGCAGGGATTGGTTTTAAAATACTGATATGGAACAGAAACATGGGCAGGGACCAGATGGGCCGAGTGGCCTCTGTAGTGTACATTGTGAATGTGGTAGAGACAGGAAGTACCTGAGACACAGGATTTGATACAGAACTGATTTATCTTTCACAGATCCAGAATATTAAACACCAGTCTAGTTTAAGGCTAACATCAGCAGAACAGACTCCTCCAATGCTCAGTGACCAGGGTTCAGTCTTGGGTGCGATGAGCAGCCACAAGCACTGCAGAATCTGACAGTAACAGTCCCTCATGAACCTGCAGCTGCCTTCAGTCACCGTGATGGTTAAACATTTGACACAGAGCTGATTTGAACTTCCTCCCTGATGTGAAGTTGCTGGTGTTGCAGCAGTTGGGCTGATTGAGTAAAACTCTTTGCTCACTCCGGACAGAAATGTGGCCTCTATTTATTGTGAACTCACTAGAGCATCACAAGGTGGGTTAACTGAATGAGTCTCTTCGCACACACGGAGCAGGTGAACGGCCGCTTCCCAGTGCGAAGCTGCTGGTGTATCTGCGATGGCCGACTGAATCCCTTCCAACTGAGAGCCAGTGAATGACGTCACACTGCTATCAACGTCATGGCAATGTATCCAATCAGATCACGGACATGGACACGTGATCGGGCTCTCCTTGTAGCGAGTGGAGCGCTGTCTTCTCCAGCATCTCCGCTCCACATTCAAGGATCGGCGGCATTCAAGCGCTGGTGAACTGACAGATACAGCGGAACTAACGTGCTGTTGTGTTTGTGATTCCTATACACAAATCCTTTGACTTTTCTGCACTGTTAAAAGTTTACAAAGCACGTCAGTGAGTGAAGGACAACATTTCAACTCAGATAATTTTAGTCCCCATGGTGCCTTCCGATAAAAACACTGTCACAACTCAAAACAATTTGGAGGAACAAGATTTCATCATCCTACTGGCTACAGTTCCGGCATCAGGCACAATATCAAACTCTCTGTTTCTCTAACTGTATGAAAATGGATCATTCCTCCCCTTCATCAGTCTGTGACTTGGCTCAGTTTGTCTGTCTCCTTCGCATTCTGAGCATGCTCCACACACCCACTACGATCACAGTTTATTTACACGGCTGCGACTAGAGACCTATGGCTGTGGCTCAAAAGAGGGGAGCCATGGAGTCATAAGTAGCTAGCCATCTGGACACAAGCTGGGGTCTGATCAGCCCCGGCTGGATCACCTGGAGGAGGTTGTATGATGTTGAAAGACCCGAAACACCCGATGATTCCAGGAACATCACTGAAGATATGTCCAGAAACATCGGTAGATGTATGTACACAGCAGATTATTATGACCCTCCTGGCATTGATGGTGGTATATTCAGAGTCAGTAATGTTATTGAATCTCAGGAGCAGGTGATTAAGCTTTCCCGTTGCAGATCGATAAACGGCCGGTAGTGCGTGGCTGGATGAGTGGGTCGTTTTCAGACTGGAAGGGGGTAGCGTTTGGAGTACCCCAGAGATCAGTCCCTGACCACAGTTGTTCACAGTTTAATGGCCTGGCGGAGGCAGCGAGATGTGAGATGCCCCAGTCTGCTGGTGACGCAGCAAGAGCGGAGTTGGGGGAGGGGAGGCTATTCACATGCAATTTCGTAGTTTTGCAATCAGTACATAGTGCACTGTGGGGCTGCAGTGGCGGGATCCATTGCTGGGATCAGTACACAGTCACTGTGGTCTGTGAGGATTTTGTGAATTATGCGCCATTCTCCAATTTAGAATCTCAAGCCGGGGAGCAAGGGCTATCGTTTGTATTTGACAACCCCGCGTTGATGTAGATAGGAGCATTATATCACAGACCGCCCCCCCCCGCACCCCCGACTGGTGTTGTAGACAGGAGCATTGTATATGTAAGTTGTATTTATGGCATTGAGATATCCAGACACTATAGCCCTCCACGACCTCTCTATCCAGGCCTTTCAATATTCGACTTCATTCGTAAATTTGGCCACACGGCCATCAATACTGTCATCCGATGCATTGACATAGAACGTAAACAGAAACGTTGCCAACACAGACCCCTGTGGATGTCTGCTGTAGTAATCTCAGGATTACTGCCTGCGCCACGTGTTAGTGATGTAAAAATAACGTGATCAGGCGTATTAATGTGTGGCTGAGAGACTTGTGTTGGGGGCAGGTCTTCAGATTCCTGGATCACTGAAGCCTCTTCCGGGGAGGTACGACCGGTACAAAGAGGACGGGTTACACCTGAACCCAAAGGGATTCAATATCCTAGCGGGCATATTTAAGAAAGCTGTTAGTGAGGGTTTAAACGAGTTTGGCAGTGGGAGCGGGTTTGCAACAAGAATGTCCAGGTTGTGAGGATCTTTGAGTACACGGCCTGCTTTTCCGACGCAGGGGAAGTGCAGGAAGAGTCCATGGAGCGGAGGCTTGTTTCTCTGATGTTCTCTGCTCTCCAAAGTTCTCTGCAGTTCCTGGCAGTCATGGGCAGAGCAGTAGCCATACGAAGGCGTGAAGTATCGACAAGAAGCTCAGAGACCTCGGCCCTCACCCTGCCTTGTGTAGCTGGATCCTGGACTTCCTGTCAGATCGCCGGCAGGTGGTAAGAGTGGGCTCCCTCACCTCTGTCTCTCTGACCCTCAGCACTCATACCCCACAGGGTTGTCTCCTTGCCCCCTCCTCGACTCTCTGTATTCCCATGACTTGTGTCCCCACCCACAGCTCCAATCTGCTAATCAAATTCGCTGATGAAACTGCATTGATTGGCCTAATCTCAATTAATAACGAGGCAGCCTAAAGATAAGAAGTCATCACCCCGATACAGTGGTGTCAAGAAAACAACCTCTCCCTCGTTGTGACAAAAACAAAGGAGCTGGTTGTGGACTACAGGAGGAATGGAGATAGGGACCAAAATTCAACATTTCCAAGTCTGTTCTGTTATTGACACAAAATGCACATTTTAATATTGATCAGGACACAGTGTATTTTATATATTGTTAATGACATAAAACGTATTTATAGATTGTTACTGACAGAGCATCGTATAATTTGTGTTCCGTGTGTTATCTGAATGTACTTGCCTGTGATGCTGCCACAAGTCAGTGTTTCTCTGTACCTGTACCTTCCCGTACTTGTGAACTTGGCAATAAGTTCAACAGGACCTGAGAAATCTCAATGAGATTTGATTAGTGATGATGATCTTGGCAGCTCGGTTGGTCGAATGTATGAGACAGTACACTGTTAAATGCAAAACCCTGAACGGTGTTGATGATCAGAGGGATCTTAGACTCCAAGTTCATCGCTCCCTGAAAGAGACTGCACAGATTGATCCGGTGGTTAAGAAGGCAAATGACGCGGTTGTCTTTATTAGTTGAAGCACTGAGTTGAAAAGTCGGGAAGTTGTGTTGCGGCTGTTGCGAGTCTGCGGTCGGACTGTGACTGTGTCTTTAAGAGCGCCGGAGTGAGGAGGCGGGACTATGACGTCAGTCACAGGCTGACGGCGCTAACTGTGGATTTAACCATAAGAGAGAGAGAGCGATCTGCAGACAGGCAGTCGGCCAGTCTAAAGAGAGAGAGACTGGAAAAGCTGATAGCTTCAGTTTGTCACAGCTGAGGCTTGGAACTCTCCTATGCTCTTGATCATCGGTACACGGAACCACAATGAATGTGTGTGGCTATCACTTCGTACAATCGATAGGAGTGAATTTTGGAATATCTTGGGGGACTGCTTGTGTTAACCCTTGCCTGGGTATGTTGAGTGGTAACACCTGTAAAACGGTATTCCTGTGACAGGTCACTTTCGCTGATAACTCGTATGTGACTTTGTCGAGGGCGCAGAGGAGCTTTACCAGGATACTGTCTGGATTAGAGGGCATGATCTGTAACGAGAGGTTGGACAAACTTGGGTTGTTTTCTCCAGAGCGGCGCAGGCTCGGGTGAGACTGGATAGACGTTTATAAGATTACAAGAGGTAGAGATAGAGTGGACAGACGATATATTTTTCCTGGGGGTTGAAATGTCTAACACATTTAAGATGAGAGGAGATGTGAGCTGCAAGTTTGTTTCTATCTACATTACGACAGTACATTGAACTGATATACGACAAAACAATAACTGTAACAAAGCATTATGGCTGCAGAGAAAGTGCAGTGCAGATAGACATATGGTGCAGGGTCACGTCGAGTTACATTGCGAGGTCGAATCCATTTTATCGTACTGGAGACCATTCATTTGGCTTATAACCACAGACAGGAAGCCGTCCTTGAGCCTGGTGGTACGCACTTTAAGGCTTTTGTATCTCTTCCCCGATGGGGGAGCGGGTTTGCAGCAAGAATGTCCAGGTTGTGAGGATCTTTGAGTACATGGCCTGCTTTTCCGACACAGGGGAAGTGTAGGAAGAGTCCATGGAGGGGAGGCTTGTTTCTCTGATGTTCTCTGCTCTCCAAAGTTCTCTGCAGTTCCTTGCAGTCATGGGCAGAGCAGTAGCCATACGAAGGCGTGAAGTATCGACAAGAAGCTCAGAGACTCGGCCTTCACCCTGCCTTGTGTAGCTGGATCCTGGACTTCCTGTCAGATCGCCGGCAGGTGGTAAGAGTGGGCTCCCTCACCTCTGTCTCTCTGACCCTCAGCACTCATACCCCACAGGGTTGTCTCCTTGGACCCCTCCTTTACTCCCTGTAGACCCATGACCTGTATCGCCACCCACAGCTCCAATCTGCTAATCAAATTCGCTGACGACACTACATTGATTAGCCCAATTTCAAATAATAACGAGAAGTCATTACCCCGACACAGTGGTGTCAAGAAAACAACCTCTCCCTCATGGTGACAAAAAAAAAACAAAGAAGTTGGTTGTGGACTGCAGGAGGAATGGAGACAGGGACTAAATTCAACATTTCCAAGTCAGTTATTGACACAAAATGCACATTTTAATATTGATCAGGACAATATATTTTATACATTGTTAATGACATAAAACATACTTATAGATTGTTACTGACTGAGAATCGTATACTTTGTGTTCCGTGTGTTATCTGAATGTACTTGCCTGTGATGCTGCCACAAGGCAGTGTTTCTCTGTACCTGTACCTTCCCGTACTTGTGCACTTGGCAATAAATTCAACGGGACCTGAGAAAACTCAGTGAGATTTGATTAATGATGATCATCTTGGCAGCTCGGTCAGTTGAATGTTAAAAGACACTGTTAAATGCAAAATCCTGAACAGTGTTGATGATCAGAGGGATCTTAGACTCCAAGATCATCGCTCCCTGAAAGAGACTGCACAGATTGATCGGGTGGTTAAGAAGGCAAATGTCATGGTTGTCATTATTAGTTGAAGCAATGAATTCAAAAGTCAGGAAGTTGTGTTGCAGCTTTATAAAACTAGATAGAACACATCTGGAGTGTTTCATACAGTTCTGGTCGCCCCAATTCTAGGAAGGATGTCGGGGCTTTGGAGAGGGTGCCGAAGAGGTTTACCAGGATATTGCCTGGATTAGAGGGCATGAGTTATTACAGAAGTTTGGACAAACTTACTCTGCCTGCGGTGGGAGACTCTATCGGTCACGTGATCCCGTTTGCCCCTCCCATTTAACTGCAGACGGGCAACATCTGCGCGTCTGTTTCCGAGGCCCCGCCCTCCAGATGACGCAACATTCACTTTGCGCATGCTCAGTGTTGTCTGCGGGCTCAGGAAGGGATCCTCGCCTCTTGGGTTGGGAGCCGGGGGTCGCGATCATTGTCTGCGAGCCGAAGATATCACTTTCCCATCGGTGAGTATTGAGACCGATCCCGAGCGGGGTGATCCGATGTTGGCTGCGAGCCCCGAACTGAGGGCCAGTTCCTCATTTAACTTGCAGTTATCTGGGTTCGTCAAAAATGTGTAGACTTCACTTAATCTGCATTGAACGATCCAAACCAGGAGCCCGGTCTCTCTGTTTCTGCAAAATTGAAATGGAAGTCCCGCCAACAGGTCACATGAGGCTGTGTGCGCAAATCTGCCCCGCCCTCTGCTTTGTGACGCAAGATCACGGTGTGTGTTAAAGCAGTCCCCGGATGGGTAGTGATGCTTCCTCCATATTGTGTTGGGGAAATCTGATGTTGGCCACTGAGTCCCATTAACTCCCCCCAACTCTCCTCACTTCCTGAGGCTCCTCGCATTTGTCCTTGAGCTTCATGGCTGTTGTGTCTTTTCCCAGATTGGGGTGGGTGAGGAAGGAGAACTTCCCAGGTTGTGGGGATCTTTGATTTCACTGCCTGCTTTACCAGGGGACTGGGAAGTCTAGAAGGGAGAATGGTTTCTGTGATGTGCTGATCTGTATCCAAAGGTCACTGCAATTCCTCGCAGTCACGGGCAGAGTAGTTACCATGCAAAGGTGTGAAGTGTCCGGATAGGATGATGTGTTGATGAAGTGAGGTTGGGTGAGGATCAAAGCATATGTGAAAGTTCTTGTTGTTTGTTCTAACTTTGTCATTTTAGAATTTTTATACAGTAGTCTGTGCTATTAATTCAGTATCTGTGTATTGCTGGAGGACCATCAGTGATTGTTCTCGATCCCTTCTCCCACCTGGTTCCATCTGCTTATCCCTGCCCATCTTGTTCAACTACTGTCCAGTCTTGTAACACCACCTCCCACACCCCCCCCCCACCCCACCTGCTTCAGAGATACCCTGCTCTACGGACAACGTGGCAGAGCAGGGTATCTTGCAGGGGACTTTAAATCACACAAGTTTGGATTCATTGATGAAATCTGTTAAATTTCTTTCGTTCACCCCCTGAAATCATTAAAAACGTCCATTAAGCAGCCTTTGAATACAAACTCTCACGCACATGTGATGTTATTCTGGTGCCCCCACATAAAACCATGAGATATACCGTAGGAGCAAAATTAGGCCATTTGGCCCATCGCACCTGCTCTGCCATTTAATCATGCCCGTTCCAATTTTCCTTAGTCCCAGTCTCCTTCCTTTTGCCCATAAACTGTCATCATCAAGAATCTAGAAACCTCTGCCTTTGATATCCATAAATACTTGGCCTTCACAGCTGCCCATGGCAAAGGATTCCACAGATTCAGCACTCTCTGGCTAAAGAAATTCCCCCTCATTCACCTTTCTAAAAGGACGTCCCACTGCCCCCTTTATACTGAGATGACATCCTCTGGTCTCCCAATACAGGACACATCCTCTCCATATCCACTTGATCAAGGCCATTTACCATTTGATAGGATTCAATGAAATCATCCTTCATTCCTCTGAGTACAGGTCCAGAGCCATCAAATGCTCTTCATATGACAGGCCATTCAATTCTGTACACATTTTCGTAAACCTCCTTGGAACTCTCTCCAGTATTAGCACATCCTTTCTGAGATAAGGGGCCCAAAACTGCTGAGAATAATCCAAGAGCTTTATAAAGTTTCAACATTACATCCTAACTTTTATGTTTTAGTCTTCTTGAACTGAATGCTTGCCTTCCTCACCACAGACTCAACCCACAAATTAACCTTTAGGGAATCCTGCACAAGGACTCCCAAGTCCATTTGCACCTCAGATTTTTTTTGTACATTCTCTCCATTTAGAAAATAGCCAACCCTTTCATTTCTTCCAGTGAAGTGTATCATCATGCACCTCCCAACACAGTATTCTATCTGCCATTTCCTTGCCCATTTTCCTGATCTTTCTCTGGCCTCCCTACTTCTCCAAAATGACCTGTCCTTCCACCTATCTTTAAATTCCCTGCAAACTTTGCAACAAAGCCATCAATTCCATCATCCAAATCATTGGCATATAACATGAAAAGAATCGTTCCCAACATAGACCCCTGTGGAACTCCACTAGGAACCGGTAGCAAGCCAGAAAAGGCTGTCTCTATTCCCACTCGCTTCCTCCTGCCAATCAGTCACTACCTTTTCCCTGTAATAACGTAGGCTCAGAGTTTGTTAAGGGTTCTCACGTGTGGCACCTTGTCAAAGGCCTGAAAATCCAAGTACACAACATCAACCAATTCTCCTTTGTCTACCCTGCGTATTATTTCTTCAAAGCATTCCAACAAATTTATCAGACAAGATTTTCCCTTGAGGAAACAATGCTGACTCCGGCCTATTTTATCTTGTGCCTCCAAGTACCTCGAACTCACATCCTTAACAATCGACTCCAACATCTTCCCAACCACTGTCAGATTGAGTGGCCTATAGTTTCCTTTTTTCTGCCTCTCTCCCTTCTTAAAGAGAGGAGTGACATTTGCAATATTCCATTCTTCCAGAGCCATTCCTGAATCAAGTGATTCTTGAAGGATCATTACTAATGCCTCCACGATCTCTCTGGCCACCTCTTTCAGAACTGTGGGCATAAACCATCAGGTCCAGGTGACTTATCTGCCTTCAGATCTTCAGTTTCCTGAGAACCTTCTCTTTTGCTGTGGTCCTTTCTGTACAGGTCCCACCTTCACTGGAAGAGAGCCATGGAACAAAAAGTCTTACCCCTCTCCTTCCCTCCTCCCACCACAAGCCTGATGTCATGCATGGGTTTGCTACACCAGGGTCTGGCGTCATGTGTATGATTCCTTATGTTAGGGTTCCCCAAACTTCTTTGCACCGTGGACCAGTTTAATATCGGCCGACGGGGGAGGGTGTAGGGGGGATGTTCAAGTTCAACGTTGTGTGACAGGGAATGAGGAAAGGTGCAGCTGACTCATATCACCAAATCATATCATTTCCATTCTCTCTGTGTCCTTCATCCTCACTCTCTCTCATCTCCTGTGGTCTGCGCCCCAGTGGTTGGGGACCACTGCCTTACATCTGTGGGTTTGTTTCTCTTGTTTGTGCTGTTTAATATTTTTTTTCCATTCAGACAAGGGAGACACATCCAGATCTGTCACATTCTCTCATTGTGGGTGGGGATTTTTTTTCATTGACTCTATTCCAGTGTTACAAATTGCCGAAGGGCAGCCAATGTTTCGAGGTATATAGCCCTATTAATGCAAGAAGGAAGCCTTTTCTGTTTTTCTGGGCTTCTCAAACATTTGTACACTTCAGTGAAATCTTCCTCCAGAAGTTCCAGAGGAGAAGCTCAGTCTGTCTAATATTTCCACACAATTAAAGTGGGGAATCGTTTATTATTGTCATGTACCGAGGTTTAATGAAAATCTTGTCTTGCATACCATCCTCTCAGATCAACAAATTACAACAGTAGAAAATAGTAAAACATTAACAGAGTGTAACAAAGCATTATGGTTACAGAGAAAATCCACTGCAGGAGGACATATGGTGCAAGGTCACGTCGACTTACATTATGAAGTGAAGAGTCCATCTTATAATGCTGAGGAATATTCAGTTTGCGTATAACAGCAGAATGGAAAATGTCCCTAGGTCTGGTGGTATGTTTTCTGTTCTTTTGTTTTCATTTATCTTCGACCTGATGGGTGGTTGATAATCGATAATGTCTGGTCTGGAGTTCTGGGAATCTTTAATTATGTTGGCTGATTTACTGAGGCTGCAGGAAGTATAGAGAGAGTATAGAGAGAGGCTTGTTTCCATGATGTGTCCACAGTTCTATTTCTTGAAGTCAAAAGAAGAGAATAGCTGTGCAAAGGTGTGAAGTATCCGGATGGGATACTTTTTATGGAGTAAGCTTAAATTTGCCGGATCAATAACCACACTACAAACAGTTCTTTACTTTATCCTTTTCACCAGTTTATTTCTTCGAACTCAGCCGGCGAGAAGCTCAGAGCCAAGCATCAGAGGGACACAACTCCTCTCCCTCTGGCTGCTCATGATGAATCTCTGTCCAACATGCAGAAATGTTACAATTATAGAACTAATGAAATAAAGAGCACTTTAGTTCAACTGGTATTCCCACCAAGGCTGTTGGAGCAAAACTTAATTTCTTAGATAAGAGAGTCCACTAAATCAGGGTTTTAAATACAAATGAATGTTCTGTCCAATCCTTATTAGTTATTCTCTTTCGTTAGACACTTTGTTCAATTCGTGTCTCATGAGAACTCAACTCTACATAACGTTCCCAAGAGATATCTGTGAGTCGTTAATCTAAACAAGCTGCAAGCAGATTCCTCAGTGAAAGACAGAACAGAAATTTGCACACTATCCAGAACAAAGCACACATAAGTTTGGACTTAGTTTTAACCCATTATTTACAAGAGTCCAAGAATCATTTCTTACATCCCCCAATACCCTTAAAACTTCACCACCAGAGTGTTGTAGCAGATAGTTGCCTCTCTGACTGAAAACCTGTGACTAGTGGAGTGCCACATGGATCAGTGCTGGATCTGTTGTTGTTTGTCATCTATATCAGTAACCTGGATGATAGTGTGGTTAACTAGATCAGCAAATTTGTGGATGACACCAGGATGGGTAGTGCAGTGGACAGCGAGGAAGACTACCATGGCTTGCAATGCGATCTGGACCGCTGGAAAAAATGGGTTGAGAAATGGAAAATGGAATTTAATGTAGACCAGTGTGAGGTGTTGTACTTTGGTAGGAGCTGCCAGGGTAGGTGGTACACAGTGACCGGTATGGCACTGAGAAGTATTGTAGAAGAAAGGGATATGGGAATACAGGTCCATATTTCACTGAAAGTTGTGTCACAGTTCAACAGGATGGAAAAAAAGATTTTGGCATATTGGCCTTCATAAACAAAAGTGCTAAGTAAAGGAGATGGATGTTATGTTGACTTTGTACAAGACATTGGTGAGCCATAATTTGGAGTATTGTGTGCAGTTTTGGTCACCAACCTACAAGAAAGATGTAAAAGAGATTGAAAGAGTTCGGAGAAAATTCACAAGGATTTTGCCTGGTCTGGAGGTCTTGGGTTATGAGGAGAGATTGAACAGGTGTGGGCTTTATTCTTTGGAATGTAGAAGATTGAGGGGAGATTTGATGGAGGTGTACCAAAATTATGAGGGTTATAGATGGGGTAGATGCAAGATGGCTTTTTCCAATGAGATTGGTTGGGACTACAACCAGAGGCCATGGGTTGAGGGTGAAAGGTGAAACATTAAGGGGAACATGAGGAGAAACTTCTTCACACAGATGGTCATCCAGGTGTGGAATGAGCAGACAGCCCAACTGGTGCATGTGAGCTCAATTTCAACATTTAAGAGCTTGTATAAGTACCTGGATGGTAGGGGTACAGAGGTAAATAGTTTAAATAGTTCAACACAAACTAGATGGGCTAAAGGGCCTGTTTCTGTGTTGTACTTTTCTATGACTCTGTGACAAGGACATGAAATAATACTAATATTCATGTAGTTCCTTTTAACAACTGTGCGCACCAACCATTCATCTGGGCAGGAAACGTTTACGTGGCTTTAAAACTGTGGCACCTTACATTGACAGTAGATAAAAGAAAATCCCAGCTGCACGTCAACAAAGGCTATTTGTGTGAGTGTGTTTCAGTTACTGTGGGGCCAGGCACCCGTGCAGCTCAGTGGGAACAGGGAATAATACCAATGCAGAGTGTTAACTAAGCCAAGTCACAGACTGGAGACGGCAGAAATATCCCATTCTTATAGAGACAAGAAGAGCATCAGAGAGTTTGATGGTCATTCCAGATACCAGCACTGTGCCCATTTAGAAGAGAATTTCTCCCTCCAATTTGGGTTGAACTTCACTGTAACAGTGAGATACCAGATCACACCTTGGCAACTAAAGTGATCTCATCTGAAATGTTGTCCTTCACCCACTGGTGAATTTTATATATTTTTTTCAGGTTAAAAACGACAAGGAATTTATCTACGGGAATCGCGAACCCAACACACCAGTTTTGCTGTCTCTGTCCACGTATATCCAGAAGTGGAGCAAGGGATTCACTCGATCATCCTTCCTGCTCAGACTCTGGGGAGGGTTTACTCAATCATCCTTCCTGCTCAGACTGTGGGGAGGGATTCACTCGATCATCTAACCGACTGGCATGTCCGTCAGTTTACACAGGGGAGCAGCCGTTCACCTTTTCAGACTGTGGGGATTCAAGGTCATCTCATGAAGGTACATCAGCAAGTTCACACTGGGACAAGGCCATTCACATGTTCTGCATTTGAGAAGGGATTCAGTGGGTCTTCCCACCTGTGGACACACAAGTCAGTTCACACTGGGCAGAGGCTGGTCATCTGCTGAATTTGTGGGGAAGGATTCACTCGGTCATCTGACCCAATGGCTCACCAGCCAGTTTGCACCGGGGAGAGAACGTTCACCTGCTCAGACTGCGGGAAGGGATTTATTTGGTCATCTCAACTGAAGGTACATCAGCGAGTTCACACTGGGGAGAGGCCGTTCACCTGCTCAGAGTGTGGGAAAGGATTCACTCAGTTATCCAACCTACAAGCACACCAGTCAGTTCACACTGGGGAGAGGCCATTCACCTGCTCAGACTGTGGAAAGGGATTCACTCGGTCATCTCAACTAAAGGAACATCAGCGAGTTCACACTGGGGAGAGGCCATTTAAATGTTCAGACTGTGGGATGGGATTCATTCGGTCATCCAACCTATTGGTACACCAGCGAGTTCACACTGGGGAGAGGCCGTTCACCTGCTCAGTCTGTGGGAAGGGATTCACTTGCTCATCTAAACTGAAGGTACATCAGCGAGTTCACACAGGGGAGAAGCCATTCACCTGCTTAGACTGCGGGAAGGGATTCACTCGATCATCTCAACTGAAGGAACATCAGCTAGTACACACAGGGGAGAGGCCGTTCACCTGCTCAGACTGTGGGATGGGATTCACTCGGTCATCCAACCTGTTGGTACACCAGCGAGTTCACACTGGGGAGAGGCCGTTCACCTGCTCACTCTGTGGAAAAGGTTTCACCTTATTATTTCACCTACTGAGACACCAGTCAGTTCACACTGGGGAGAGTTCATTCTCCTGCTCATTCTGTGGGAAGACTTTCACTCAGTCATCCAACCTACAGAGTCACCAACGACTTCACACTGGGGAGAGGCCATTCATCTGCTCAGACTGTGGGAAGGGATTCACTTGGTCATCTCATCTACTAAAACACCAGCAAGTTCACATTGGATGGAGGCTGATCACCTGCTCAGACTTTGGGAAGAGATTCTCTCAGCCATCTCCACCAAATATGCATCATTGAGTTCACACTGGGGAGAGGCTGTTCACCTGCCATGAATGTGGGAAGTGATTCACTTAGTAATCTAACCTTGTGACACACTACCGGGTTCACACTGGGCAGAAAGTTTCAATAAGCTGCATGCTGGATATTCGTCCATCACCGTTGCTGAATGCAATTTCGAGAGTGACTGTCGGTGCTGAAATCTGCAACTATTGCTGCTGCTCACCACACCCAGTTCTGCACCCTGGTCACTGGGCATGGGAGGAGTTTCTTCTGCTGCACATTCACCTTTAATAGGACTGGAGTTTAATATTCTGGATCTGAGACAAATAAATCAGTTCTATTTTAAACTCTTATCTCCGGTACTTAGTGAATTTATAACACAACTAGCGTACAATAGAGTCATCCCAGGCCGGCTGGACCCTGTCAGTTGCATGACAGTCCTTTTCAATCCTCCCCTGTTGTTCCCCTCTCACTCTCCCTGTGGTGATGGCTTCCAAACAGTCACCAACCTGTGGGTGAAGAGGTTTCCTTTGAATTTTCTGCAGACTGAAGAAGTCAAGTTGACTGCAGTTCTGTCTGAGATGTTCTTCACCACTCAAATCTCTGGGCTGAGGAAGAATGACATTGGTAGTTAACGTCCTTATTCACGGCTCATTTCCACATTATGGGTCATTTTCCCTGCTTTGAAAGGGTCCTTAGAAATCACCCCTGTCCTCTAAAGACTGAAAGCAGAATGGGAAACCATCAGTTGGATGTTCAACGAAGCAGGGTCAGAAACCAGAGGTGGGCACATGGCAGAGTTTGGGGATCTGGACGATGGTCGGGGTAAGAACGTATGATGAGGAGAAGGGAATCCGCAACAGGCCGTGGCAACGAATGACAGAGTAGCAACATTTGGAAGCTGAGTGACGGGGAAAATCTTTCGGTTGTCTGACTGATGACACAAACAATATCTGTGCTGAGGTGCTCCACTGGTCGAGGAACATGTGTGTGTTGGGAATGGTTTTATCTAGTGAGGGAGTTGTTCCTGCTTGTTTATCCAGTAATATTATATCCGGATGGTTATTATGGATTGTCCTATCTGAAAAAATGTATTGATTATCATATAATTTGTAAGATTTTGACTCTAAAACTGGATCAGGCTTGAATTTATGGTGCCTTAATGAAGTGATGGAGGGCATTCATGAGTCTGTATTTTAAATCAAGATTTTGGTGAATGATATTTGCGACTTGATTGTATATTTGTAAGTAATCAGATTAAGTTAAGCTGCTGCAGGATCCTGGAATGTGGCCTTTTATATATTGGCGAGACCCGACGCAGACTGGGAGACCGCTTTGCTGAACATCTACGCTCTGTCCGCCAGAGAAAGCAGGATCTCCCAGTGGCCACACATTTTAATTCCACATCCCATTCCCATTCTGACATGTCTATCCACGGCCTCCTCTACTATAAAGATGAAGCCACACTCAGGTTGGAGGAACAACACCTTATATTCCGTCTGGGTAGCCTCCAACCTGATGGCATGAACATCGACTTCTCTAACTTCCGCTAGGCCCCACCTCCCCCTCGTACCCCATCTGTTACTTATTTTTATGCACACATTCTTTCTCTCACTCTCCTTTTTCTCCTTCTGTCCCTCTGAATATACCTCTTGCCCATCCTCTGGGTCCCCCCCTCCGCCCCTTGTCTTTCTTCCCGGACCTCCTGTCCCATGATCCTCTCGTATCCCCTTTTGCCAATCACCTGTCCAGCTCTTGGCTCCATCCCTCCCCGTCCTGTCTTCTCCCATCATTTTGGATCTCCCCCTCCCCCTCCAACTTTCAAATCCCTTACTCACTCTTCCTTCAGTTAGTCCTGATGAAGAGTCTCAGCCTGAAACGTCGACTGCACCTCTTCCTACAGATGCTGCCTGGCCTGCTGCGTTCACCAGCAACTTTGATGTGTGTTGAGAGGAATTGAATTGATTGCAGAGCTGCGCTATTCCCATTGGTGTGAAGCGATGTCAATCACCGGTTACACCCAATAGTAGATGCGGACCAGCCAAGTGGGCGTTACCCCTTCTCCTGCTGGAAAGCGAACTGCCCGTTAAAGCGGAACAAATCTAAAAGTAAATGTCCGCTTTTTGATTTATTTCCATTTCCCTCCGAGGGAAGTTGGAGCGTTTGTGAAGCGTCTCCTGCGGCCGGAGTCTGATGTATCGCTGAGAGGTAGGAGGGGACCGCCCGGCCCGTCGGTTTGATGCCGGTTCCCCGGGGAGGGAGAGGATGAAGACGGTGAGAGAGGGGGCGGACAGGATGTTTGTCCCGGTGGGGACAGGAGGGGCTCATCTGTGGAAATGTCTGAGCCCACGGTAGTGGCGATTCACCACATTGGGGGGCAAACACTGGCAGACTGTTGCCCTGCAATCGGGGCCAATGGTCCGGGCAAAGTGACAATTATTTGTGCTTTGTTGAGATTGTACCAGGAATATGGTGTAAAATCCCGCTCCCCACACTAACACGGGTTATACAGACCAAAGAACAAACTGCCGGAGGAACTCAGTGGGTCGGGCAGCATCTGTGGAGGGAAATGGACCGTCAACATTTCGGGCCGAGAGCCTCCCTCTGGACTGAGAGTGGACGGGAAATAGTCAGAGAAAAGAGGTGAGGGGTGGGGATGGGGCAAGAGCTGGGGAGTGAGAGGTGGGTCCAGGTGAGAGGGAGGTGGGAAGGTGAAAATAGTGACAGGAGTGGGAGGTGAGTGGTTGGGGCAACACGCGGCTGCAGAAGATGGAAATTAACTCCATAGAGGATTAACAAAGAGGTTAGAGAGTATTTGTTATAGAGAGTGCAATGAAGATTCACCAGACTGATCCCTGGAGTGGTGGGGTCATCATATGAAGAAAGATCAAATGTGATAACCCTTTCATTTAGAGAACCGAGGGCTGAGAGGTGAACACATTGAAATGCACAACATCATTACCGGTTGAACCAGGGATCCCAGTCTCTGAAAAACAGGGTGGACTGTCCGGGACTGAGATGAGGGGAAATGTCTCCACTCCTAGGCTGGTGAATGTCTGTAAATCCCCACCACAGAGGGCGGTGAAGACTCAGTGATCGTCCTCACATAAAACAGAGGCCAGCAGATGTGTGGAGACCGAAGGGATCGAGGAAATGAGGATCGGACAGAAACATGTGGCTGAGATGGGAGAGCAGCTGCCATCTTGTTGATGGTTAGAGGGGCTGAATGGCCACAGATTCTGTTTCAGTGTTCCTGCAGATACACCAACAGCTTCACACTGGGAAGCGGCCGTTCACCTGCTCCGTGTGTGCAAAGAGACTCATTCAGTTAACCCATCTTGTGATGCTCCAGTGAGTTCACAATAAATAGAGGCCACATTTCTGTCCGGAGTCAGCAAAGAGTTTTACTCAATCATCCCAGCTGCTGCAACACCAGCAACTTCACATCAGGGAGGAAGTTCAAATCAGCTCTGTGTTAAATGTTTAACCATCACGGTGACTGAAGGCAGCTGCAGGTTCAGGAGGGACTGTTACTGTCAGAATCTGCAGTTCTTGTGGCTGCTCATCGCACCCAGGACTGACCCCTGGTCACTGAGCATTGGAGGAGTCCGTTCTGCTGATGTTAGCCTTAAACTAGACTGGTGTTTAATATTGTGGATCTGTGAAAAATAAATCAGTTCTGTATCAAATCCCGTGTCTCAGGTACTTACTGTCTCTGCCACACTCACAATGTATACTAGAGAGGCCACTCGGCCCATCTTGTCCCTGCCCATGCTTCTGTTCCATATCAGTATTTTAAAACCAATCCCTGCCGCTCCGCTGTCACTCTCCCTGTGATGACAGGTTGCAACTGGTCACCACTCCTTGGGATAGGAGATTTCCCTTGAATTTCATAGAATCATAGAAATCTACAGCACATTACAGATCCTTTGGCCCACAATGTTGTGACGACCATGTAACTTACTGTAGAAACTGTCTAGAATTACCCTACCGCATAGCCCTCTATTTTCCTAATCTCCATGTACCTATCTAAGAGTCTCTTAAAAGACCCTATTGCATCCGTCTCTGCCACGTCGCCGGCAGTGCATACAACACACACACCACAATTTGTTTAAAAAACTTAGCTCTGACATCTCCTCTGTACCTACTTCCAAGCAGCTTAAACCTATTCCTCCCTCATGTTAGCCATTTCTGCCCCGGGAAAAAAAGCCTCTGTCTATCCACACGGCCAATGTCTCTCATCATCCTATACACCTGCATGGATTTCCTTCATGCTTCTCTCTGGGCTGAATAAGACGATGAGCTCACTGTGGTTTGATGTCCTTCAGAGCTCTGGATGAGGTTGGTTAAACGCCTTCTTCCCCGCTCTTTTCAACGTTTTCTGTCATTTTCACTCATTTCAAAGGACTGTGTCTCAGACAATTGGGTTGTTGCAATGCGCCTCGAAAGTCTGACAGCAGACTAGGGAGTGAATCTTCGATGGTGCACAGTCCGAAACCAGCCTGAGTCAGGGCTTTGGGGCTCCAGAAAGAGATGGGGCCGAGAGTTTACAAGGAAGAGGAAGAAGAGGAATCAGACCAGCAGGATGTGGCTACAAATGAAAGACCAGAAACATTTTGAAACTGTTTGTTTGATTGAAAGAAAAGGTGGTGAATTTCTGCAAAATACTGGAGGAAATCAACAGATCAGGCCGCAAATGTGGAGAGGAACAAATAAACAACGTTCAGGCCAAGCCCCTTCAGCATGCATTGGCTGTGTACTCCTCTGCTTCGTTGCTGCCTGAACTGCAGGGTTCCTCCAGCATTTTATGTGTTTGTGTCCACATCTCCTGCAACAGCAGAATCTCTTGTGTTTCTTATCTGCATTTGTAAGAACTTCTACTTTGGCATTAAACACGCGGAAAGTGTAAGTGTATTGTTTTATGGGAGCTGCTTTCTGCGTTAAAAGAGCTGCTGAGTTTTCTACACAAAAAAAAACTGAGGTATGGACATGGAACCTGTGCTTGCAGAAACTTTTAATGGCACCATGATTACCCAGAAAGCTCTGCGCTGCAGTTTTCGCCGTCTCTGAAGCACCGATCAAATGCGCAGGCGTCAGGGTTGCGGCGGGTCCCGAATATCACGCATGCGCAGTACACAAAAGGCCTCGGTTATCGCTGCCGGTGAGTGTTTCTCTGGGCGACCGTTTTCACTACCGACTGAGGGGCAATTGCTGTGACTCCGGAAACTGTGGCCTGCAAACTCGGGACAGTCCTGCTCTCTTCCCTGTCTCTCATCCCCACGATCCCTGCACGGACCCCGGGGAGCTTCCGGCTGATGAGGGAATGGGAGCCGATGGATCTCTCAGACAAAGCTGAGCTCCAGCTGTCTGAATGCAATGATTAGGAACTCGGAGAAAGGGAACAAAATATTTTACATCAACTGTTGAGAAAATCACCTTTGTTCTGCCTCCAGTCACAAACAAGAGAAAATCTGCAGAGAGGGCACAGTTTTAAGGTGCTTGGAAGCAGGTACGAAGGAGATGTCAGGGGTGTTGTGTTCTTTATACGTACCGTGGGTTACTAATAACAAACATATTCTGACAGAATTGAACTTTTATTTGACAGCAACAAAACCACGTTTTACACCGCCATGCAACACACATCAAAGTTGCTGGTGAACGCAGCAGGCCAGGCAGCAGCTCTAGGAACAGGTACAGTCGACGTTTCGGGCCGAGACCCCCGAAATGTCGACTGCACCACTTCCTAAAGATGCTGCCTGGCCTGCTGCGTTCACCAGCAACTTTGATGTGCGTTGCTTGAATTTCCAGCATCTGCAGATTTCCTGTTGTCTGCCCGTGAGAACATGTTTTGACCCATTCTCTCTGGGTACGTAATGATACCAAATACCTTTGCCCTGGGCAACAAGCAGCTTTCACATCACAAACGTGCCAGACTCCAATGAGACAGACTACTGCCCTTCCCTTCATATTCATTGGCATTGCCATCAATGAGTTCACCACCGTCAGTCACCTGGGGGAGGGTTCAGGGGAAATATTTATGTACGATACAGAAACTGGTGTTACCTGTGTGTATTGTGGCGATGCAAAAATTGCTGGAGAATTTGCAAGTGGGAAGAAGTGGAGTGATATTTGGATATCTGAGTTTTTAAAGCATCATTTAACAAGCAAATCACGTATGGACAGTGTACAAAAGCTCTGGCGAGAAAATCCTTCATTACCCGCTGCAGGCCTGCTACATAGGTTGTGTGAGAGTGCGGATGAACTGAATCGAACCCAGAGGAGATCAAACTTTTTATTAACAGTGATTTGCTAGCTGTTAAAATGAATACCTCTCTATATAAAATTCAGTGTGCACATCTTATTGCCACTGGGTAAAAATTGGACAGCACAAGATATTTTTGCACACACTTGTCATTACAATTTAGAGGGGACATTGGTGGGAAGATGGGGAGACCTCCAGTGTCCCTGATGCCTTCACCTACAAGATGTGCATCCAGCTGCAGCTTGTAACCCTTCACTCTAAGGAGTTGGAGCTGGAAATGGATGAATTCTGGATCATCCGGGAGTTTGTGGGGGCGAGGTGGTGATAGCTATGACATGAAGAGAGGTGGGTTTCACCCAAGGTACAGGACATAGGAAACTGGGTGAGCGTCAGGAAGTGGAATGAGTTTAAATAGCCATCACAGAGTACGCTTGTGGCCATCCCACACAACAACAGGTGGACCACTTTAGATACTTTTGGGGGGGAGGGGGAAATTACCTGGCAGAAGAAAGTCAAAGCGGTGACAAGGGATTTGTTAGTTCGGGAATTAAAACTAGCAGAGGTCTAATATTCTAGTGGTAAGGCTGGCTTGTGCGAGTGTGGGGGGTCGGGGGTGTTGGTTAAACTAAAGTTGCAGGGGGGAGGTGGGAGGGAGAATGCTAGAACAGATAGTGGAGAGGGTGAATGGAATTGAATTGACTTCATTACTTAGATCCTTCATATACATGAGGAGTAGAGATCTTTATGTTACCTCTCCAGCTAAATGTGCAAGTTATAGTAATTTATAATAAATAGTTTGTACATAGGACAGTCAATATAACATAGAAATATAATTGTGTCAGCATGAATTAATCAGTCTGATGTCCTGCTGGACAAAGCTGTCCTGGAGCCTGTTGGTCCTTTTGCTGTGGTACAGTTTCCTGGATGGTAGCAGCAGGAGCAGTTTGTGTTTGTGGTGAATTGGGTCCCCAATATCATTTGGGCCCTTTTTACACACCTGTCTCTGTAAATGTCCTGAATAGTTGGAAGTTCACATCTACAGATGCGCTGGGCTGTCCGCACCACTCTCTGCAGAGTCTTGCGATTGAAGGAAGTAAAGGTCCCATACCAGGCAGTGATCCGGTCAGTCAGGATGCTCTCAATTGTGCCCCTGTAGAATGTTCTCAGGATTTGGGGGCCCACACTAAACTTCAATCATCTGAGGTGAAAGAGGCACTATTCTGCCTTTTTCACCACATGGCCAGTATGTACAGACCACATGAGTTCCTCGGTGACGTTTATGCCGAGGAACTTAAAGCTGTTCACCCTCTCAACCCCAGATCCATTGATGTCAATAGGGGTTAGCCTGTCTCCATTCCTCCTGTCGTCCACAATCAACTCCTTTGTTTTTTGTGACAATAAGAGAAAGTTTGTTTTCTTGCACCAGTCAGATGTTGTTCAGACCTCAGATAGAGTCAGCAATCAAATGGTTGAGCATGGTGCGATGAATGTGCTGAGCTGTGTATATCACAATGCAAGAAGCATCGTAGGAGAGCTAGATGAGCTCAGGACAGGGAATTATGATGTTGTAGCCATTACTGGGACTTGGTTGCACCCAACAGTCTGAGGGATTGAGAGGAACAAATTTGTAGAGAGATCGCAGACTATGCCAAGAAACAAAGGTTGATACAGTAAGTGATTTTAACTTTTCATATATTGACTGGGGCTCCCATACTGTAAAAGGACTAGCAGGGGTAGAGCTTGTCAAATGTGACCTTAGTCAGTCGGTAAAATTCCCGATGTAGAAGTGTGCAATAAGCTATTAGCAAATGGTCCAGAGCTAGTGACAGAAATTAGTGTAGGGGAACACTTTGTACCTGGTGATCATAATGCAATGAGATTCCAAGTAAATATGGAAACAGAGAGGTCTGGACCCCTCTTGAGATTCTAAATTGGAGAAAGGTATCTTTTTGAAAGGTGTACTTGGTAGCGGGAGTTCTTCAGAGGTGAATTTTGAGGGTGTAGAGTTTGTATGTGCCTTCCAAAATAAAAGTTGAAAGGTAACTGGTGCAGGGAACCTTGGTTTTCAAGTGATTTTGAGACTCCAGATATTTTGTTCCCCTAAATGCCTCAGACTGTTGGGTGCTAAGAAGACTCATTAATTACTACAGTATCATAATTCCACACCCTGAGCTCATCTGACTTTCTTTAGTTACCTTCTGTTGGTTTCTAAAAGCTCCCCAATGTTTTTTTTTCTATTATTTGCCTCTCGTTGGCTTTGGCTTCTCATTTCAGCCATGGTTGTGCCCTCCTGCCTTTACAATGCTTCCAATTCTTTGGGATGTGTCTATCACTCAGCTCCCGAATTGCTGCCAGAAACTCCAGCCATTGCTGCTCTGTTGTCATTCCTACCAGTCTCCCCTGACAATCAAATTTGCCCAGCTTCTCTGTCATAGAGACATGGAGAAGGTCAGTACAGAATGTTAGAGTGGATTTCTCCTTTTCCTGAATCTATAACAGCTCCTGCTTCCCTGAGGATGTCTGTTCCAAGGATCGTGCCCTCATTATTTGGACATACCCAAAAATACACTGGAAGCTGTACTCCCCCGATTTCTAGTATTTGCATCTCGCTTCTTTCTGTTTTTACTGTTTTTCCTCCTACACCCCTGATATAACTGGCCTGTCCGGTCGTTGGTAAGGGCAAGTCTGTTATCGCTACAGATGCCCCTGTGTCCACTAACATATTGCATTGCCGTCCCCCTAACAATGCCGTTATGTACATCCGTGAGTCACCAGCACTGGCCGTGAAGCCTGCTGCCACATCCTTCTCTGCCTTAAGAAGCGCTGTCACTAACTCCTTGATCTGATCAACAGTCAGACTGGTAGGGTGAGTGACTGGGTGTCTGCTGTCTCCTTCGCCTGGGTTTTCCCCCTCCCTTTTAGACACTGTCTCCAGCAATGTCCCGATAGGCCACAGCTGTAGCATATCAGCTCCTTCACTGCCTTATACCTGGTCCGGCAGTCCTTTACAAAGTGCCCTGGCTGCTGGCAAGCAAAGCAAACCCTCCGGGATATCACAGCAGCTGCATCCACTATACCCACTTTACGATTTATCTTGCCTTTTCTTTGGTCAATCTCACTGGCTCACGAAACTATCTCAGAGTAGTTGGACCCTACCATTATACCTAAATCTAAAACTTCTTGGTGGGCTGAACTCAGCCCTTCCTTCAGCATTTTTAGGAAGACTGGGTCGTCCCTCCCTGGGTTATCCAACCCTGAATACTCTTCGTACACTCGGTATTTACGTTCTGCGCAATCCATGGCTGTCTCGTCAGCCTTTTGAATCACTGCCATTATCATTCCCCAGCTACTCTCGCCTCCCCCCAGGCGCTGCCTCACTTCCTCTTTAAAGGAGCGATATCTTTCTTCATTACTGCCACTCCCGGTAGTTACCCATGTACCATCCCGCACCCCCTGGGCCATCCTGTCCCACATATTCCTCGGGCACTTGGCTTTCACTAACACAGTATATCTTTAGGGTGCATCTGGTGAATTTCAACCATTTCCTCGAGTTTGCGCCAGAATTCTGAATTCCCACAGGCGACTTTAAGTGAGGGCAACTCGGACAAAATGCTCTGTTTCTCCCCAGGGGTGAAGGGCTTATGAATAGTTGTAATCAAGGTCAAGGGCTGGCTCGGATCATCAGGGTTCTCAGCCTGACGTTGCCTGACTTCAATAGGTGCCATTCTGGTAGACTTATCTGGGTAAAACCTCTCCCTGAGATATCTCCATACTAATTTCCACACTACGCAAAATATAAAACTGCAGAGTACGTATTCCACAATCTGCCACTTTTGAGTACCCGAACTCTTGATGCCTGCTGTATTCCCTTGCATCACACTTGCACACGCATACACTAAAATGCAGCTCCCCGAACGAGTATACACACCCCCACGCTGACGTCTCGAACCGTACCGTTGGTTACCACCTTTCGCAACTGGTGGTTCAACTCTCACCAAGTTAACATGCAAAGATTCCTCACTTACATAAACACACATGCACACGCACACACTACTTTAATATCTACCAGTCATTTCTCCACGTTCGTGATACCTCATGTTCCCGTGTGTCCACCGACTGAACAGATCCAAGTGTGAGTGTTATTTTAGAAAAATACTCACCAACTTAGACTGCTAGGAACGCTGGCCACACGACGGGTCACGAAGGTATCCCACTCCTGACACCAAATGTTGTAGAGTGGATGAAATCACTGGAGAGACAGAGTCACTGGTAGATACAAAGCAGCTTCTTTATTCGACACAACAAGGTACAGCAGGCATCTTACGGACGGAGACGCTTTCCGCAGAAAGGTCTGCTAGCTAAAATGTGGGCTCGATATTTATATGCTAAACACAAAGGCAATTGCTACTTAAAAAGTTACAGACAATGCTTCCTTTTGAAGTTACATACAAACATCACACCTTCGATTTCATCCTTTCCTTCTGACGCCAACATGTCTGTGTTGGTGTCCACAGCCTTTAGTTCAATCCACAATACATTTATTTGGCATTTTACGCGCTAACATAGAAGACAATTAATATTTATAATGTATAGATAAGACTGTCTTCAAAACTACAGCATCAGGCACCAGAAGCATCTGGTATTTACACCTTTTAGGAAGCCCATCGTGGTGGACTCAATCCACAGTCCTTTGTCAAACAGTTAAAATAGAAGTCTGGTGGCCAAAGTCATTTAAGTGTTAACAAATCATCTACCCAAAAAGAAATCCACTCTAACACAGAAACATGCCCACACTGGAAGATCAGAATGGTAATCTATATGAGGAGTCAAAATAGATAGGAGAGATTTTAAATAGTGTTTTTGCATCCGTATTTGCTCAGGAGATGGACACAGAGTCTATAGAAGTGAGGCAAAACGGTATCATCTTCATGGACCCTGTACAGATTATAGAGGTGGAGGTGTTTGCTGTCTCAAGGCAAATTAGCGTGGATAAATCCCCAGGGCCTGGCAAGTTGTTCCCTGGGACTCTGTGGAAGACACGTGCAGAAATTGTCAGGACCTAAACACAGATATTTAAATAACCCTCAGTGTCAGGTGAGGTACTGGAGGATTGGAGGACAGCCAATGTTGTTCTGCTGTTCAAGAAAAGCTCTAAAAATAAACTAGGAAATTATACATTGGTGAGCTTGACATCAGTAGTGGGAAGGTTATTGGAACATATGTGCAGGAAGCAGATATATAAGTATTTGGATCAATGTGGACCAATTAAGAATAGACAGTGTGGCTTTGTGCATGGTAGGTCATGGCTAACCAATCTTATAGAGTTTCTCGAGGAAGTTATCAGGAAAGTGGATGAGGGCAAGGTAGTGGACGTTGTCTACATAGACTTTAGCAAGGCACTTAATGAAGTCTTATATGGGAGGTTGGTCAAGAAGGTTTAGTCACTCAGCATTCAAGATGAGATAGTAAATTTGATGAGACATTGGCTTTGGGAGAAGCCAGACTGTGGTAGAAGATGGTTGCCTCTCTGACTGGAAGCCTGTGACTAGTGGTGTGCCACAGGGATCGGTGCTGGATCTGTTGTTGCTTGTCATCTATATCAGTAATCTGGATGATAGTGTGGTTAACTGGATCAGCAAATTTGTGGATGACACCAAGGTTGGGGGTGTAGTGGACAGTGAGGAAGGCTATCATGGCTTGCAGTGTGATCTGGACCAGCTGGAAATATGGGTTGAGAAATGGAAAGTGGAATTTAATGCAGACAAGTGTGCGGTTTTTGATAGGACCTAGGTCTTACAGAGTGAATGGATGGGCACTGAGGAGTGTTGTTGAAGAAAGGGATCTGGGAATACAGCTCTATAATTCACTGAAAATGGTGTCACAGGTAGATAGGGATGGAAAAAAGAAAAAAATTTTGGCGCATTGGCCTTCATAAACCAAAGTACTGAGTACAGGAGATGGATGTTTTGATAACGTTGTACAAGACATTGGTGAGATCTAATTTGGAGTGCAGTTTTGGTCACCAACCTGCAGGAAAGATATAAAAGAGGTTGAAAGAGTTCAGAGAAAATTCACAAGGATGTTGCCAGGTCTGGAGGACTTCGGTTATAAGGGGAGATTGAACAGGTCAGGACTTTAGAACATTCCAAGGAATAAAGGGAGATTTGATGGAGGTGTAACAAAATTATGAGGGGTATAGATAGGGTAAATGCAAGCTGGCTTTTACCACTGAGATGGGGTGGGACTACATCCACAGGCCATGGGTTAAGGGTGAAAGGTGAAAAGTTAAGGGGAACATGAGGGGAAACTTCTTCACACAGATGGTCATCCAGGTGTGGAATGAGCAGAAAGCACAAGTGATGCATGCGAGCTCAATTTCAACATTTCAGAGGTTTGTATAAGTACCTGGATGGTAGGGATATGGGAGTAGAAAGTTTAAATAGTTCAGCACAGACTAGATGGGTCAAAGGGTCTGTTTCTGTGTTGTTCTTTTGTATGACTGAGACAAGAACCTTAAGTAATACTAACATTCACTCTAATTCCTTTTAACAGCCGTGCAGACCAACCATACATCTGAGTAGGAGATATTTACATGGCGTTAAAACTGTGGCACTTTAAGTTAACAGTAGATAAAAGAAAATCCCAGCTGCACGTTAACAAAGGCTATTTGTGTGAGAGTGTTTCAGTTACTGTGGGGCCAGGCACCCATGCAGCTCAGTGGGAACAGGGAATAATACCAGTGGAAGAGTCAAACTGAGCCAGGTCACAGATTGGAGACAGCAGAAATGCCCCATTCTTGAGACAGGAAGAGCATCAGAGAGTTTGATTGTCATTCCAGATACCAGCACTGTGCCCAGTTAGAAGATGATTTCTCGCTCCAACTTGGGTTGACCCTCACTGTAACAGTGTGATGTCAGATCACACCTTGGTGACTAAAGTGATCTCATCTGAAATGTTGTCCTACACCCATTGATGGATTTTGTAAATCTTTTTTACAGGTTAAAAATGACAAGGAATTTGTCTATGGGAATCTCGAACACAACACGCCAGTTTTGCTGTCTCTGTCCAGATATTTAAGAAGTGGAGCAAGGGATTCACTCGAACATCCTTCCTGCTCAGACAGTGGGAATGGATTCAGACAGTCATCTCAACTGAAGGTACATCAGTAAGTTGACACTTGGACAAGGCCATTTACCTGTTCTGTGTGTGAGAAGGGATTCAGTCGGTCTTCTCACTTGTAGACACACCAGTCAGTTAACACTGGGTAGAAGCTGGTTATCTGCTGAGTTTGTGGGGAAGGATTCACTCGGTCATCTGACCTAATGGCTCACCAGCGAGTGCACACCGGGGAGCGACCATTCACCTGCTGGGACTGTGGGAAGGGATTCACTTTTTCATCTAAACTGAAGGTACATCAAAGAGTTCACACTGGAGAGAGGCCGTTCACCTGCTCACAGTGCGGGAAGGGATTCACTCAGGCGTCTCACCTACTGATACATCAGGCAGTTCACACTGCAGAGAGGGATTTCACCTGCTCAAACTGTGGGAAGAGTTTCCTTCACTCTTCCACCCTACAGAGACACCGGTCAGTTCACACTGGGCAGAGGCCGTTCACCTGCTCAGTCTGTGGGAAGACATTCACTCAGTCATCCCACCTACAGAGTCACCAGCGAGTTCACACTGGGGAGAAGCCATTCACCTGCTCAGAATGTGGGAAGGGATTCACTCGGTCATCCAACCTACAGATGCACCAGCGAGTTCACACTGGGGAGAGACCGTTCACCTGCTCAGACTGTGGGAAAGGATTCCATCAATCATCCACCCTACAGAGACACCAGCAAGTTCACACTGGGGAGAAGCCATTCACCTGCTCAGACTGTGGAAAGGGATTCACTCGGTCATCCTCCCTATTGGAACACCAGTCAGATCACTCTGGGGAGAGGCCATTCACCTGCTCAGAATGTGGGAAGGGATTCACTTGCTCATCTAAACTGAAGGTACATCAGCGAGTTCACACTGGGGAGAGGCCGTTCACCTGCCATGAATGTGGGAAAGGATTCACTTCGTCATCTCATCTGAAGGTACACCAGCGAGTTCACACTGGGGAGAGGCCATTCACCTGCCGTGAATGTGGGAAGGGATTCCATCGATCATCCAATCTAGTGACACACCAGCAAGTTCACACTGGGGAGAGGCCGTTCACCTGCTGTGAATGTGGGAAAGCATTCACACGATCATCACATCTACTGAGACACCGGTCAGTTCACACTGGGTAGAGACCATTCCCCTGCTCAGTCTGTGGGAGGGGATTCCATCGATCATCCAACCTTCATAGACACCAGCAAGTTCACATTGGGGTTAGGCCATTCACCTGCCCAGACTGTGGGAAAGGATTCACTTTATTATCTCACCTACAGAGACACTAGCGAGTTCACACTGGGGAGAAGCCATTCATCTGCTCAGACTGTGGAAAGGGATTCACTCGATTATCCTCCCTATTGGCACACCAGTCAGTTCACACAGGGGAGAGGCCGTTCACCTGGTCAGAATGTGGGGAGGGATTCGCTCAGTCATCTCATCAGCTGAGACACCAGCGAGTTCACATTGGGTAGAGGCCGATCACCTGCTCAGACATGGGGAAGAGATTCTGTCAGCCATCTCCACTAAATGTGAATCATTTAGTTCACACTGGGGAGAGGCCGTTCACCTGCTGTGAATGTGGTAAGCGATTAACTCAGTAATGTAACCTTGTGATACAATACCGGGTTCACACTGGGGGAAAAAGTTTCAATGAGCTGCATGCTGGATATTTGTCCATCACCGTTGCTGAATGCAATTTTGAGAGTGACTGTCGGTGCTGAACTCTGCAATTATTGCTGCTGCTCACCACACCCAGTTCTGCACCCTGGTCACTGGGCATGGGAGGAGTTTCTTCTGCTGCATATTCACCTTTAATGGGACTGGAGTTTAATATTCTGGATCTGTGACAAATAAATCAGTTCTATTTTAAATTCTGTCTCCGGTACTCAGTGAATTTATAACACAACTACTGTACAGTAGAGAGTCAACTCAGGCCGGCTGGACCCTGCCAGTGATTCAGTTCCATGACGGTCAATTTAAATCCTCCCTTGTTGTTCCTCTCTTGCTCTCCCTGTGGTGATGGGTTCCAAACAGTCACCACTCTGTGGGTGAAGAGGTTTCCCTTGAATTCTCTGCAGTCTGAAGAAGTCGAGCTGACTGCAGTTCTGACTGAGATGTTCTTCGCCCCTCTAATCTCTGGGCTAAGGAAGAATGACATTGGTAGTTAACCTCCTTATTCACTGCACATTTCCACATTATGGGTCATTTTCCCTGCTTCTCAAAGGTTGTTAGAAAACACCACTGTCCTCTAAAGACTGAAAGCAGAATGGGAAACCATCAGTTGGATGTTCAATGAAACAGGGTCAGAAACCAGAGGCAGGTCTGCACAGGGCAGAGTTTGGGGCTCTGGACGATGGTTGGGGTAAGAACGTATGATGAGGAGAAGGGAATCAGCAGCGGGGCATGGCAACGAATGGCAGAGTAACAACATTTGGAAGCTGATTGACAGAGAAAATCTTTTGTTTCTCTGACTGATGACACAAACAATACCTGTGGTGAGGTGCTCCACTGGTCGAGGATGTGTGTGTTGGAAATGGTTTTATCTATTGAGGGAGGTGTTCCTGCTTGTTTATCCTGTAATATTATATCCAGATGGTTATTATGGATTGTCCTATCTGAAATAATGTATTGATTATCACAGAATTTGTCAGATTTTGATCCTGAAACGGGATCAGGCTTGAATTTATGGTGCCTTTATGAAGTGATGGAGGGCATTCATGAGTTTGTATTTTAGAGCAAGATTTTGGTGAATGATATTTACCACTTGACTGTACCTTTGTAAATGATCAGATTGAGTTGAACTGCTGCAGGATCCTGGAATGTGTTGGATTGTGTCTGGTTTCTCTTGGCATTTTCTGTACTTTCTGCCTTGTTTGTTTGTATTTTGAATTTTTTTTTCTGTTTGTTAACCAGCTTGTCCTGTATTTCTGCAAGGAACCCCTCTGTTTCTGGGAAGAGGTCTCCAACTCTCAGTCAGGTGCTCGATGCTTCCCTGTCGCCTGTCATCTGCTCAGATCGTTGGGATGTCTCCCATGGAGGGTCATACTCGTTCCACTGGTTAATGTTTTCTTCCATAGTGATGATTCATTTTTCTGAGTTGGGCTCTCATTGAAGTTTTCTGGTCTGTATTCCTTATCACGATGGCATATACACACAGGGAGTGCTGAATCCTGTTCATTTTTGATGAAAGTGTATACTTACAAGTTTAATCTGACTGTTGTGTGATTTTTTTTTCATGTGTGTTAATTCTCTTCCTCCTTCTGTCCAAGGTACTGTTAATCTAAGTGGGTTTGAGCGTAAATAGTCTTTTCTAAAGTTCTTACTTATCGTTGTAAATTTTACGGATTGAAGTGGCAGCAAGATATTTTTTAAAAAAGTCAATGTCGGTATTGATGGAAGTGTTTATTGCCTTTGTTGTATTTGCTAACCATTGAGCTCTGTTTGGCAGGTTTTTTTAAGCCTTGAACTAAATTTTGTCAAAGGTTTTCCCTATTTCGCACTACTTTCTATTTTCTTTGCTTGTTGATATTCCAGATACGTGGGTATCAAGAGTCCCGATGAAGGGTCTTGGCCTGAAATGTTGATTCCCATCCATAGATGCTGCCTGACATGCTGAGCTCCTCCAGCACTTTGTGTGTAGTTCTCTAGATTTCTAGCATCTGCAGGTCCTCTTGTTTCCTGGATACATGTGTTTTTTGAAAGAACAAGCTGGTAGTGGGGTTGTGTGGATCTGTTGGTAAAATAGTAAATAAAATCATTAGAAAGAGGTGACATAGGGTTGGAAGGTCTAGAACCTGTGGGTAGAATTAAGGAACAGCAAATGTAAAAAAAAATCCCTGATGGGAATTGTACAGAGACCTCCAAACAGTAGTGAGTATGTGGTCCACAAGTTACAATGGGAGATAGAAAGTGCGTGACAAAAGGGCAATGTTACAATAGTCATGGGGGATTGTCATGCAGGTGATTAGGAAAATTAGGATGGTGTTGGTGTCAAGAGGAGGAATTCCTAGAATGTCTACAAGATGTTCTTTAGAGTAGCTGGTGGTTGAGACCACTTGGTGATCAGCTATTCTGGATTGTGTGTTGTAATGAAGCGGAATTAATTGGGTCACTTAAGTTCAAAGAACCCTTAGGGGCAAGTGATCTTAATATGAACAAATTCACCCTGACATTGGAGAAGGAGAAGCTAAAGTCAGATGTCGAAACAAAAAAGGACTAGAGAGGCATGAGAGAAAATCTGGTCAAAATTAATTTGAAAAGAACATGGGCAGGGATGAAAACAGAGCAGCAATGGCTGATAAGAGAAACCAAAGACAACATAAAAACGAAAGAGAGGGCACAGAACAAAAATGACTAGGAAGTTAGAGGATTGGGAAGCTTTTAAAAACCAACAGAATGCAACTAAAATAAATAAGAAGGAAAAGATGGAATACATAGGTGAGCTAGCCAGTAATATTAAAGAGGATACCAAATTTTTCTTCAGGTACATATAGTGTAAAAGAGAGGTGGAAGTGGATATCAAACCACTGAAAAATGATGCTGGAGAAGTATTAATGGGGTGGGGGTGCAAGGTGATGGCAGGTGAACTGAATAAGTATTGTACATCACTCTTATCTGTCGGAGACACTGGCAGGAATATGAAAGTCCCAGCTGTCAGTGGTCAGAATATGTAAAGTTACATTACTCGGGAGAAGGTTCTTGGGAAACTGAAGGTTAATAGGTCACCTGGAACAGATGGTGTACACCCCAGATATCGGAAAGAGGTGATTGAAGAGATGAGGAGCCATTAGCAATGATCTTTTGAGAATCGTTAAGGAAATTATGTCCTCAGAAGTCTTTTCCCTCACTACTCCCCCCTCCCAATTTCACCTATCACCTACCACTTCTTCCACCCCTCTCACCCCCACACTTCTTCATCTGACGTCTCATATTTTTCTTCCCCCACTCCTGATGAAGGGTCTCGGCCTGAAACGTCAACTGTTTGCTATTTCCAATATATGCTGCCTGGCCTCCTAGATTCCTCCTGCATTTTGTGTATGTGTTGCTTGGATTTCCAGCATCCACAGATTTTCTCCTGTTTTTGATAATAAAAGCAAAAGCGGGGTCATATAATATAGCAAGAAAATATTGGGAAGTTAGAGGATTGGAAACTTTTACATAACCAACAGGAGACAACAAAAAAAGACACACAGGAGAGACAAGATGAAAAATTAAGATAAATGAGCCAATAATATCAAGTATAAAAATTTCTTTTTCAGATATATAAAGAGTAAAAGAGAGGCAAGTATGGATATTGTACTGCTGGAAGGTGATGCTGGCGAGTTATTAATAAAGCAAAGAAATAGCGGCCGAATGTAATAAGTATTTTGTGTCAATCTTCACTGTGTAAGACACCAGCAGTATCAGACCATAAGTCATAGGAGCAGAATTAGGCCATTCAGCCCCATCAAGTCTGCTCCGCTGTTCTATCATGGCTGATCCCGGTTCTTACTCAACCCCATGCACCTGCCTCCTCGGCATATCCTGTACTGCCCTGACTGACCAGGCAATATTTCCCTGCACAGAAGCTATGCTGGCTTTGACTTATTTCATCATAAGTCTCCTAGTACCCCAAAACCTCATCTGTTATAATAGACTCCAACCCTTCCCCAGCCACTGACATTAGGCTAACAGGACTATACCTTGCTTTCTTTTGCCTTCCTCCCTTCTCAAAGAGTGGATTGACATTTGCAATCTTCCTGACCTCCGGGACCATGCCAGAATCAAGTGATTCTTGACAGGTCATGACCAATGCATCTGTTATCTCTTCAGCAACCTCTATCAGGACTCTGGGATGTAGTCCATCTGGTCCAGGTGACTTATCCATGTTAAGAACCTGAGTTTGCCTAGCACATTTTCCTTTGTAATAGCAATGGCACTCACTCTGACTCCCTGACACTCACGGATTGGATCTCTGGCACAGTGCTAGTGTCTTCCACAGAGAAGACGGATGCAAAGTCCCTATCAAGTTCATCTACCATCTCTTCCCCATTTCTACCTCATGAGCATCATTTTCCAGCGGAGCAATGTCAACTGTCGCCTCCCTTTCGCATTTTTATAACTAGTTTATATTATTGTCTAGTTTGCCCTCTTATTTTACCTTTAGCATTCTTATCTATTTTTCGTTGCCTGTTTTGGATTTTAAAAGCTACCCAATTATCTAACTTCCTACTCACTTTTGCTACCTTATATGCACTTTCCTTCACTTTTATACAGTCCTTAACTTCCTTTGTCAGCCACGGTAGCCTAGCCCCGCTGTTTGAGAGCTACTTCATTGGGACATATCTGTCCTGTACATTATGAACTATTCTCAGAAACGTCAGCCATTTCTGCTCTGGTATCATCCCCACGAGTATCCTTCTCCAATCCACCTGGAGAATCACCTCTCTCATGCCTGTGTAATTCCCTTTATTCCATTGCGATACTATGCATGTGACCTATGCTTCTCCCTCAGAAATTGTAGTAGGAATTGAATCATATTATTGTCCCTGCCTTCTAATGGTTCCTTTACATTAACCTTCCATTTTGAGTATGTGTTGCTTGGATTCCCAGCATCCACAGATTTTCTCCTGTTCTTGATAAAAGCAAAAGCAGGCTGACATAATATAACAAGAAAATAGTGGGAAGTTGGAGAATTGGAAAACTTTTACATAACCAACAGGAGACAACTTTAGAAAAACACAGGAGAGACAAGATGAATAATTAAGGTACGTGAGCCAATGATATCAAAGTTCAGATATATAAAGAGTTCAAGAGAGGCAGGAGTTGAAGAGTTGATATTGTACCGCTGGAAGATGATGCTGCTGAGTCAGTAATAGTTAAGAAATAGCGGCTGAGTGTAATAAGTATTTTGTGTCAATTTTCACTGTGTAAGACACTAGCAGTATAAGACTATAAGACATAGGAGCAGAATTAGGCCATTCAGCCCCATCAAGTCTGCTCCGCTGTTCTATCATGTCTGATCCCGGTCCTCACTCAGCCCCATGCACCTGCCTCCTCGGTATATCCTGTAATGCCCTGACTGATCAGCAAACTATTAGCTTCTACCTTAAATGTACCCACAGACTTGGTCCCCACTGCCGTCTGTGTCAGAGAATTCCTGGTTCCTGGTTCTTGATCCTTCGAAGTATTCCGCATGAATTTAAACTGGAGATGGTGGGGGGGGGGGGACGGTTGGTGGGCTTAAGGAGATTTTTCATGAGCTCCACAGATTCACTGCTCTCTGACTGAGTAAAATCCTCCCTAACTACTCTAAAAGGTCTCTCCGCAGTTTTGAGTCTGTGCCCGCTGTTATGTCTACAAACACCATACGAAAAGTCCTCTCCTCACCCACCCAACACGCTCCCATCCCCACTTTGCCCGGACCATCGGCCCCGCTCGCAGGGCAACAGTCTGCCGGTGTTTGCCCCCAATGTGGTGAATCGCCACCACCGTGGGCTCAGACATTTCCACAGATGAGCCCCTCCTGTCCCCACCGGGACAAACATCCTGTCCGCCCCCTCTCTCACCGTCTTCATCCTCTCCCTCCCCGGGGAACCGGCATCAAACCGACGGGCCGAGCGGTCTCCTCCTACCTCTCAGCGATACATCAGACTCCGGCCGCAGGAGACGCTTCACAAACGCCCCAACTTCCCTCGGAGGGAAATGGAAATAAATCAAAAAATGGGACATTTACTTTGGGATTTGTTCCGCTCGAACAGTGAGTCCGCCGTCGGCGTGGAATACGATTTCATCAGGGGTAACGCCCTCTCGACTCGTCGCCTCTGCTATTGGGTGCAAACACTGATCGACATTCCTGTCCACCAATGGGAATAGAGCAGCTCCTGAAGCGTTGGTTTTCAGCGGTGCAGGAGGGCGTGGTTACGCGATTAGCAGCTCAGCCGTTAAACCGATGAAGCTCGAGCTCACCAGCGCGTGGGTGACGTAAGACACAGCGCACGTGAGGGCAGATCCCGGTGTGGGGAGCCCATGTGTGATGTTAGGCGCGTGGGTGCGCCTATGTGACGTCACCTGTGGGGGGATCGATCGTATTTAAAAGCACCTTAATGGACGTTTCTTAGGATTTCAGTGGGACAACATTAATCATGGGTTTCATCACTGAATCCAGTGTTGTGAGATGTAAAGTCCCTGTTATGTGTCCGGCTGTGCCGTGTTGTTGGTGGAGTGGGCAGCGTGGTGTTTGTCTCGATTCGGGTCACAACACCAGAATTGCCAGCGGGGTCCACACACAGTGTATTAGTGACCAGAAAACCTCCCGTCCCTGCAGTCTCTGTCTCCTGGTAAACTCAACACCCTGACAATGTGGACCATAGATACCCCTTCCTCTCAGAGTCAGGGAATCATTCAGACAGCTGATCAAAGAGAGGAATTATATTTATTGGTCATTAAAGTTCATTGTGGATTATCGATACCCCTTCCTCACCCGCCCCGTTTTTGTTCCGATATTTCCCCCCTTCCTTCTCATTCCTGAAGGAGGGTTCAACTGGAAATGTTGATTGTCCATAGATGCTGCCCGGCCTGCCGAGTTCCGCCAGCATTTTGTTTGTGTTGCTTCGGATTTCCAGCATCTGCAGACTGGTGGTGCCGCGGCGAACCTCCTGCAAAACGCAGATTCGGTGCGGACCCCAGCCGTCGCCGGTGTTCCTCCTGTACGGGCGGCGGTGAGGAAGGGGCTGATCTCGGGTTTGTGTCAATCGAGGGCCGGTCGCAGTGGGAAATGTTCGAGTACGAGCTCTGCCGGACAGCCAGAGGCTCCGGGATCTCCGGTCTTGCAGCCCCGGTTTTATTTTGCTCTGAGCTGGGATTGTGGAATCAGTTAGTTGTGGGTCCCCTAGCTGGAAGGGTGGATGTGGGTAAAGGGGATCTGACTACGTGTACGGTTGTGGGCTGAATGGTGGGAAGGATATGAATGAAATTTTATTTTTTGGTCAATACAAACAACAAAAAACATCATTCTGAACGATGATTTCATAAAACAACAAAAACATAGATATTCTTTAACACAGACCGAAAGGGTGTAGGCTGAAGCTACAGCTTATTACACCTACCCCTCTTACTTATACAAAAACATATTTGGTGTCAATCTTCACATCAAAATGAAACCATTGATAATCTTTTAACACAAAATCCAGTTCCAAGTATCATTAATTTACATTACTCCCGTTTATTTTAAATCATGTGTTTTATATTTGTTCATTAAATTATTCTTAATACTTTTTTAACTTTTTAAGTGTAGTGCATGTTTTTAAATTCTCACTACAACTGTTCCGTAAATTCACCCCTCTGACTGAAATACAATGATTTTTTACATTTGTTTTATCCTTTGTTTTTGAAATATACACGTTCCTCTCAAATCATGTTGACTTTCTCTCATTTTAAACCAGGGGTCACCAACCTTTTTCACATTGCGGACCGGTTTAATATTGACAATATTCTTGCAGACCAGCCGACGGGGGTGGGGAGGGGTGTTAATCACAACCAGAATATAGGTGATAAGTCGACTATAAGTCACTTATAAGTGGCTAATACACTTAATTTCGTTTCTAAAAGGGTTTATGTAATGAATTTATTTTTAAACACATAGCACATATTTTCCTTGCATGAATATAGTGATAACTCAACTATAAGTCACTTATAAGTCAATAGCTTCATAACATTTTAAGTAACGTTTGGATATTAAACACACAGCACATATTTTCCTCGTATGAACATATAAAATCATTGCAACACACCAATATCGCTGAATCAGTGGGAGCCCTGGGCTTGTTTCAACAAGACTGTCCCATCGAGGGGTGATGGGGAAACAGCGATACTCGAAGGGAGTTCCTTATGTCCAGTCTATTCTGCAATTTAGTTTTCATTGCATTCATTGCAGAAAACCCCGCTTCACAGAGATATGATGTTGTAAATGGAAGCAACGTTTTCAGTGCTTTCATGGCTATCTCAGGACATTCAGCCTTGACTTTGATCCAGAATGCCGGCAGAGATGTTATGTCAAACATACTTTTCAGCCCACTGTCACTTGCAAGCTCGGGGAGTTGATCTTCTTCCCGCGCTGACATGGATGATTCACTGGGAACATTCACAAATGGGACACGGATCCATTCCTTTGCACGTCTCGGGTCATTTGCGGTTGGGAAGTAACACTCGAATTCTGTCGCCAGCGAAGATAGGTGATCGCGCACCAGCTGTGAGAGGGACGGTGCAGCCTCAGTCTCTCCCAAAATCCCAGCTAATGTTGGGAACATGTCAAATATGCCCCTGTCCACTCACCGTCCCCACAGTTCCAGTTTGGCTTTGAAAGCAGACACTTTATCTGCCAACTTGAAGACAGTTGTCATTCTCCCTTGAAGTGACAAATTGAGTTCATTGAGCAGGTTGGAGAGGTCACACAGATAAGCGAGTTTTGCTCTCCACTCCTCGTCACTGAAGTGTGCTGCCAGTGGTGACTTTTTTCCTGAAAGAAATCTCTGTAGCGGCTCTCTTAACTCAAAAACCCTGGCCAGGGCTCTCCCCCATGATAGCCAGCTGACTTCAGTGTGTAAGAGAAGGCGTTTGTGTTCTGCATCCATTTCCTCGCAAAGCTGCTCAAACAGACGTGAGTTGAGGGCTTTTGCTTTGATGTGATTGATAACTTCAACAACGTCACTCAATACGCTGTTAAGATCAGGTGACATTTTTCGGCTAGCCAGCATTTCGCTGTGTATGTAACAGTGTGTAGACTGGCATTCAGGAGCAACCTCTTTGACTCAGGTAGTGAAACCAGACACAGCTCCAGCCCCGTCAGTGCACATTCCAACACAGAATGACCAGTCCAGTTTGCCTGACATGTAGTCATTCAAAGACTTGAATAGTTCTGCCCCAGTTGTGTTAGTTGGCAATGGCAGTGCACACAACATATCCTCGTGCACATCGTCTTGAAATATATATCGCACATAAACCAGTAGTATTGCCTTGTTGTCGACATCGGTAGACTCGTCGACCTGGATAGCATACCATGGTGACTTGTTAAGCCGTTCCAACAGTTGTGCTTCAATGTCCTCCGCTAAGTCATCGATTCTCCTTGAATCTGTGGCAGCTGAAAGAGAAACCTGTGCCATCTTGTTAGCTGCAGCTTCGCCCAACAGTTCACGACACATGACCTTGGCAGCAGGCAGAATCAATTCTTCACCAACAGTGAAAGGCTTTTTAGCCTTAGCAATCCGGCTAGCCACTAAGTACGACACTCTCAGAGCAGCAGCATTTGTGGAGGTGGTGGCTCTCAGCACTTCCTTTTGTCCCACTTGCTCCTGTCCCGCTTGCTCACATTTTTTCCGCACAAAAAACTCAACGGGTTTGTCTTTAAGTGCAGGGTGCTTGGTCTCAAGGTGCCGAAGCAGTTTTGAGGGCTTCATTGCCTCATTAGACAGCTTGTCTCCACATACCACACACAGGGGGCTTGGAGTGTGCAAGTCACCGGTCGCAATAAATCCGTGTTTTATGTACGACTTGTCGTATTTTCTGTTGCAGGAAGCTTTCTTTTTTTTTGTAGTCTCGGCCTCAGCTGTCTCTGCGTTATCATCATCGCTAGGCCTTTTCTGTCCCCTACCACCTCTTCCAAAAAACTCCGAAGCAACGTTTGTTGTTTACTCATTGAGTAGCTGTAGGGCCAATGGCCTATTTCTGCTCCTATGTCTTATAGACTTATGGTCTAATTTCTACTTTATGAAGTCACAGTCAGTTCCTTGGTCTTGTTGATGCTGAGTGTGAGGTTGTTTGTCATTGGTGAATGTATTGATGGCATTTGATATGCTTCTTAGCCACATAGTATTGAGCACAGAGAGAGTAGATTAGTCAGCTAAGCACACATCTTTGAGGTGGTTGTCAATGAAGAGATATTACTGATTTGCACTGACAATGTTTCAACCAGCTGTCAATAAATTTCGTTGGCATTGGTTCAATCATTTATTTGGCAGAAAAGATTTAAATTTCAATCCATTTGATTTGAAGTTTCTGAACCCACACTTAATTTTGATTAATTATTTGGGATTTTGTGTTGAATATTGGACAACATGGATGTGATGTACAGGAAAATGGATGATTGAGTAGCAGCAGACCTCCAACTGCCAGATAGTCTTGTATGATAGTATAATAGACAAAGGGTTTCATCTTCTGAAGCCGTAGTGAAATAAAAGGAATACTTGTGCTTTTTAAACATCTTAAACATTCTTTTAAGATGAGAAATTCCACTGTTCACCATCTTGTTCTGGAATTGGGCTTAACTCCAAAAATGTGATCTCTAAACAGCATTATTTCAAAGTTACAATCATATAGTTTTATAGTTTCATATTAGAATCATAGCTGACATTAATAGCTATTTGAGTTCATTCCGCTTTCCAGTTCTTGTCTAGCAATTGTGCACATTTTGGAATTTTGAGTTCATAACAGGAATTTGTAAATGTGATGGGCATTCCAGATTTAATCTCTTTTCATGCAGTGAGCTCCAAATCATCACAAACATTGGGTTGAATTCTTTTTCCTCAGTAAAACCTGCCTCTATCAAACTACCTCCATTCAGCAAATGGCTTAAGTATATGTTTCTTAGTTGATGAAATCTCTGCAAAAATAGAAATAAGGCTTCTGTCAAGGCTTCTCCTAATTTTATACATGTCAATAAAATGTCCTCTGAATTACTTTTGTTCCAAAGAAAGCAATCTAGTCTAGCCAATTTCTCCTTAAACTCAACTTTCAAAACTGGTTAAATTTTCATTAGTCTTCTTGAACCCTCTCAGGTCCTATCACATCTTTCCTGCAAAGTGGTGATCACACCTGTACACAGCAATCCAGCTGTGGTTTAACCATTGTTTTGTGTACACCCAACATGTATTGGTATTGGTTTGTGCCTCAAATATCCTCTGATACCAAAGTCCAGCTTCTGGCCTTCTCATATGGCTTAGCTACTAAGCCCGGCGGAACTGACAACATCCAACATGTATTGGTATTGGTTTATTACTGTCACCATGTACCGAGATTCAGTGAAAAGCTTGTCTTGTATCCTATTCATACAAATCAAATTGTAACATAGTGTATTGAGGTAGAACAATGGAAAATGCAGAATAAAGTGTAAAAGTGCAGTGCAGGTAAGCAATAAAATGCACGACCATAGCATGGTAGTTTATGAGGTCAAGAGTCAATTTCAATGTACAAGAGGTCCATCCAAGAGTCTGAGGACACTGGGATAGAATCTGTACCTGAGCCCAATGGTATGTGCTTTCGTGCTTTTGTTTCTGCTCGATGAGAGAAGGGAGAGGACAGAATATCTGGTGGGTGGGGTGCTTGATTATGTGGGCTGCTTACTGAGGCAGCGAGAGGTATAGTCACAGTCACAGAGAGGAGGCTGGTTTCCATAATGTGCTGAGTTGTGTCAATAACTCTTTACAGGCTCTTTGGTTTACAGACAGAGCAGTTGCCATACCACACTATTATGTATCCAGAAGGAATGCATTGGTGAAAAGTGTAAAAGTCGACAGGAACAGGCTAAATTTCTTTGGCCTACTCGTCTTACATGCTATAGCCCATTAACACTGTTACCCCAAATGCCACCTTAACCACCCTATCTGCTGCATGCTTACTTCATGGAGTTGTGGATGTACTGTACACTTCGTTCTTCTGGAGATCTTCATATTGTACCATTAATTGTGATGGAAATAAAAGAAATAATGAAGAAAGAAGTAAGTTGAATTAGTGTCAAATCAACTACAGAAAAAAAAAATTGAAAGGAAAAGGTAGATTAGGCTGAGAAGGAGTGAGGAGAACCAGGAGAGTTTAATTTTTTGTAATTTAATTTCCTTTAAATCTCTAGCAACAATTTGTTACCAGCAGAAATGAAACTTGATAATTTCAATTACTTTTTAATGGGGAGGGGGAGAGGTGTGTGTGCAGTGGTGCAGGTGAGTTGCATGACATTGTAGAGACCTAAATCTCTTTATTAAGAAGCTGCCTGCACTACTAAGTACTGCCTTCATCATGTGCAAAGAGTCTTGCCGAAGGGTCTTGGCCCGAAACGTTGACTGTACTCTTTGCCATAGATACTGCCTGGTCCACTGAGTTTTGTGTGTGTTGCAAAGTCACGAAGTGGTTGAGTTGAGCTGATCTTTGTGTGAGACTAATGTTCGAGGGATGCCGCTTGTGAATAACACTTTGTCTTAATGAGTTGTTGGACTGCTTAATCATTACAGTGGCCCGATAAGCTGGGTGCCAATTTGGTAAGACCAATTAGACCAATATATCCAAGCTACTGGCAAATCATAAATATGCCAGGTAGATGCTTGATATATTTGGCTTCTGGGTTAGAATGAGCATGTATAAAACAATGACTCAAATGGCTGCAAATCTTCATAATGTAACAGGAAGACAGGACAGCTTACTGAAGAATGTTGACTCCTTCTCTTGTTAAATTTACACTGATCTGCAAGTTATAGCAATTGCTGGTATGGACAGCATTTATTATCAATGGATACTTCCTCTAGAAAATGCTGATTCAGCCTCTTGAACTGTTATAATCCTTTGGCTGACGTTTCTGCCATAATGTAGCTAGTGGGGTTCCAGGATTTGGAATGAGTGACATAGAATGGAGCTTTATTTCCATATCAGGATGGTGTCTGAATTGGAAGGGAAGCTGCAGGTGTCTGTCGATTCCTATGTGCCCATTGCCCTTTCATTTGAGGTTGGTGGGGGGGTGGTATATCATGAAGAGATGTTCAGAACATAGAACAGTACAGCACAGGAACAGGCCCTGCAGCCCACAATGTTGTGCCGAGCCAAATAAATTAGGAATCAGATGGCCAACTAAACTAATCCCTTGTGCCTACACATATCTGTCCGTATCCTTCCATTTTTCTCACATTCTATCCAAATGTCTCTTAAAAGTCTCAGTTTATCTGCCTCTACCACCACCCCAGGTAGTGCATTCCAGGCACCCACCACTCCCTGTGTAAAAAAAAAAACTTGCCTCTCACATCTACTTTGAGATGAACCCTTCTCATCTTAAATGCATGCCCTTTGCTATTAGACATTTCAACCCTGGGAGAAAGACACTGTATCTATGTCTCTCATAATCTTATAAAGCTCTATTAGATCTCCCCACAGCCTCTGCCACTCTCAAGAAAACAACGCAAGTTTGTGCAACCTCTTGTTATAGCACTTGGCTCTAATCCAGGCAGCATCCAGGTAAACCTCTTCTGCACCCTCTCTACAGACTCAGCATCCTTCCTACAATCGGGCAACCAGAACTGTATGTAATACTCCAGATGTGGCCTAACTAAGGTTTTATAAAGTTGCTGACTTTTGAACTCAATTATCTCAAATAATAAAGACAAGCATACCATATGCCTTCTTAACCACCCTATCAAACTCTGTAGTCATTTCAGGGAGCTAAGACTTGGACCCCAAGATCCCTCTGCTCATCAACACTATTGAGGGTCTTGCTCTTAACAGCATATTGTCTGTTTACATTTGACTTACCAGGCTGTAACGCTGGGTTAAACTTCATTTGCCGTTTCTCTGCCCATATCAGCAATTGATCTATATCCCACTGTACGCTTTACCAGCATTCTACACTATCCACAGCACCACCAATCTTCATATCATCTGCAAACTTACTAAATCACCAGGTCATTTATATACATTACAAACAGCGGAGGTCCCAGTACAGATCCCTTCAGAAATCACTAATCACAAACCTCCAGTTGGAATAAGTTCCTTCAACCACTACCTTCTGTCTTCTACAGGCAGACCAGTTGAATCAGAATGGCCAATTCACCATTGATCCCATGCATTTTAATCTTCTGGATGAGCCTCCCATGAGGGATCTTGTCAAACAGCTTACTAAAATCTATGTAGAGGAGATCCACTGCTCTACCTTCATCAGTCACCCTCATCACCTCATCAAGTAAGTCAATCAAGTTAGCAAGACACAACTTGGCACACACAAAGCCATGGCCTTAATTAGGTCATGGTTTTTCAAATGCTCAGAAATCCTATCCCTTAGAATTCTTACTGGTAACTTCCCTACCAATGGCATGAGATTCGCTCATCTATATAAGACCATAAAACATAGGAGCAGAATTTGGCTGTTCAGCCCATCAAGTCTGCTCCACCTTTCTATCATGGCTGATCCCAGATCCCACTCAACCACATACACCTGCCTTCTCACCATATTCTTTTATGCCCTGACTGATTAAGAAACAATCAACTTCCACCTTAAATGTACCCACGGACTTGGCTCCACTGCAGTCTGTGGCAGAGCATTCCATAGATTGGACTGATCTAATCTTTTTCATCTATCAGATAGGAGGGGAAAATATGATAATGACAAGCTCCCTTAGATATCTTGATGCAGGAAACATTTCCCAAGCTGAAAATGACCAATGACAGCAAGAAAATAACCTCTCACCAGTCAACACTGTTAGTTATCATTGGCTATTGAGAAACGAGGGTGGTCTTCAAGCAGTGACCAAGAATGTTGATTTTAAAGGTTATATAAAATCACTTACTTAATATATAGCAGTTGCTCATCCTAACTTGAACTGCAGCTACTCCCATATGAATTTTCTAGGACTGAATCATGCTTTTACTGAATGCAAATTACCTGGAATCCATGCAGATGGTGCAAAAGCAGCTCTACTTGCATTTCATGCTCGTTGCTTGATGGCTAATCAAAAGTGCATCGTTTCTTCCCAACTGCTAATGAAGCTGGTTTTGTCTCTGTGATGTAGTAAGTTACTGGAAAAACTGTGCTTTGGGATATCATTCCAGTAAAGTTGTGACTAGTCAACCGAAGGAACTGGAGCAATAAATTGCTTATTGATTGCAGCAATACTGAACTCCCCTGAATTTCTTTCTAATTATGTAATAGCACTGAACATGTTACTGAATTATTATTCAGGGAAATTGGAAGGTGGGCTGTAGGAAATGGTAGAATCTTAAGAAATACTCAGAAATTAATATTTTGTAAACAAACAAAACATTTTCCTGAAGTTTTCATTGGTCCTTAGTGGTTAATGCTTAGATTATAGAAACTTTTTTTAGTATTGATGTTGCTTCCTCCCTCCACGAAGTTAATTTTTAGTCTGTCATGCACCTTCTCATCATTTCTCACACAACAGGTCTGTGCTTCGAGAAAGTCAAGCATGGTGCAGATGCTGGAAATCTGAAATAGAGAAATAGAAACAGAAAATGTTTGAAGAATCAGAATCAGGTTTATTGTCACTGGCATGTGACGTGAAATTTGTTAATTTAGCAGCAGCAGTTCAATGCAATGCATAATCTAGCAGAGAGAAAAAAATAATAATAATAATAAGTGAAATAAAGCATAATAAATAAACAAGTAAATCAAATACATATATTGAATAGATTATCAAAAAATGTGCAAAAGAAATACTGTATATTAAAAAAGTAAGGTAGTGTCCAAAGCTTCAAAGTCCATTTAGGAATCGGATGGCAGAGGGGAAGAAGCTGTTCCTGAATCGCTGAGTGTGTGCCTTCAGGCTTCTGTATCTTCTACCTGATGGTAACCGTGAGAAAAGGGCATACCCTGAGTGCTGGAGGTCTTTAATAATGGATGCTGCCTTTCTGAGACACCGCTTCCTAAATGTGTCTTGGGTACTTTGTAGGCTAGTGCCCAAGATGGAGCTGACTAGATTTACAACCTTCTGCAGCTTCTTTCGGTCCTGTGCAGTAGCCCCTCCATACCAGACGGTGATGCAGCCTGTCAGAATGCTCTCCACAGTACAACTATAGAAGTTTTTGAGTGTATTTGTTGACATGCCAAATCGCTTCAAACTCAATAAAGTATAGCCGCAGTCTTGCCTTCTTCATGACTGCATCAATATGTTGGGACCAGGTTAGACCCTCAGAGATCTTGACACCCAGGAACCTGAAGCTGTACACTCTATCCACTTCTGATCCCTCTACCAGGACTGGTATGTGTTCCTTCGTCTTACCCGTCCTGAAGTCCACAATCAGCTGTTTTGTCTTACTGATGTTGAATGCCAGGTTGTTGCTGCGGCACCTGCTGAGTTGGCATATCTCACTCCTGTACGCCCTGTCATTACCACCATTCTACCAACAATGGTTGTATCGTCAGAAAATTTGTAGATGGTATTTGTGATTTGCCTAGCCACACAGTCATGTGTATACAGGGAGTAGAGCACCCTGAGGTGCACTAGTGTTGATTGTCAACGAAGAACTCCGCAGGTCAGGCAGAAAGAGATAAAGAGGTGAAGATCCTTGGTCAGAACTAGGAAGGAAGGAAAGAAACTAAATTAGTACAGTGGATTTGGTTAATTGGGACTCATCGAGACCAGTATATTTTGGCCCAATTAAGCAACTGTCCCAATTAGCTGAAGTTTCATGGATATAGTTAAAAAGATTTTATTTTAAAACTACCATTTAACTGAATAACAAATTATACATTTAAATGAAATACAGAACAAGTTAGTACAGTACTAAAACTACTACATTACTAAAAAGTGTATATTAGGTCTTAGTAGTTATTGACGGAGGTGTGATGCCACGTTCTTTTGATTGATGGTAAATTGACCGTAAATCAGTGTAGATGCCAAGAGCAGATAAAAGACTGCCTTCCTATTGCATCCCGCAAACCCTCAAGTTCACTGTAACATTCAAGATGATTGTCAATACCTTCAAATTCTTCATAGTGCCTAACTTGTTGAAGTAGTGAAATCATTTCATTTTCAACCCTGGCCATTTCTGGCATCTTCAAGCCTGAATGCTTGAAGCTGCAGAAGGCAAAGCAATTCAGAATTGTCTTACTGCTTAATACTCACCAACTACCAGTGATAAAACTCACTGCTTTTTGAACACAAACACACGCATGAGATGCTATTTAAAAGCTTCACTCTAAGCACAGTGTAATGTCCGTCAGCACGCAAGTGCCAACAACTGTTGCTAGTCAGAAACTGTTTGGCAACAGTCTCCTGTCCTCACTAAGTGGCAAAGTGTCCCAGATAAATGAACAGAACCATTCTCTCAATTTGTTTTTGCTTTTTAAGAGTTGTCCCAAATGAGCGCCTGCCCTAATTAACTGATGGCCAAATTAACTGGAATCCACTGTATTATGTTGCTGGTAGGGAGGGAGATAGAAATGGACAGGACAAAGGGAGCTCAAACTTCCTTGGGTAAACAAGATAATCAGGTTGATGGGTTCATGAGGGCAATTGGGGAGAAAGAACCAAGTAGTAGAATTAACCCATTTGGCCCATCAAATCTGAAGAAGTCACGGATGCCATTAGTTACGTATCTTATACTGGGATAAAACTGGATGTGACAATGTCGATCTCAAACGGAAGTTCTTGTTCCTGTCTCACAATTCACTTCGAAATGTTTGCTAAGTCAATACACCCTGAGAAAAATTAACGTTAGATTTCCAAGAACTATTTTATCATCGCACAATGTAAGTCCTAAATTACAAAGGAGTTCAAGTGTTTTTTTTTGGACTGTACAAAAAGGACAGGTTACACCTGAACCCAAAGGGGTCCAATATCCTAGCAGGCATATTTAATAGAACTGTTAGGGAGGGTTTAAACTAATTTAGCAGGGGGATGGGAACCAAAGTGATAGGGTTGAGGAAAAGGAAAGCAGAAATAAATTAAAGATAGTGTGCAACAGAGATTAAAGAAAGAACAGGCAGGAGATGAGACTTAATCACAGCCAGTGACATGAGTTACAGGGCAATAGAGGCATGGTGCAGTTAAAACAGAAAGCAACAAATACTGGACTGAAAGTGTTGTATTTGAATGCACGCAGCATAAGGAATAAAATGGATGATCTTGAAATTCAGCTACAGATTGGCAAATATGATGTTGTGGCCATCTCTGAAACTTGGCTAAAGGATGGCTGCCATTGGGAGCTGAACGTTCAAGGATATATGGAGTATTGGAAAGATAGGGTAGTAAGCAGAGGGGGTGGTGTGGGTCTGTGTATAAGAAATAATATTAAGTCATTAGAAAAAGATGACATAGGATTAGAAGATATAGAGTCTCTATGGGTTGAGTTAAGAAATGGCAAGGGTAAAAGGATCCTAATGGCAGTTGTATACAGGCCTCCAAACAGCAGCCGGGATGTGGATTACAAATTACAGCAGGAGATAGAAAAGGCGTGTAAGAAAGGCAAGGTCATGATAATCGTTGGGGATTTTAACATGAAAGTGGATTGGGAAAACTAGGTCAGTACTGGACCTCAAGAGAGAGAATTTGTAGAAAGTCTAGGGGATGGCTTTTTAGAACAGCTTTTTGTTGAGCCCACTAGGGGATCAGCTGTGCTGGATTGGATGTTGTGCGATGATCCGGAGGTGATAAGAGAGCTTAAGGTTAAGGAGCCCCTAGGGAACAATGATCACAATATGATCAAGTTCACATTGAAATTTGAGAGGGTCGAAAATTAAATCTAATGTATTGGTATTTCAGTGGAATAAAGGAAATTACAATGGCATGAGAGAGGAACTGACTGAAGTTGACTGGAATGGGACATTAGCAGGAAGGACAGCAGAGCAGAAATGGCTGGAGTTTCTGTGAAAAATGAGGGAAGTGCAAGACAAATATATTCCAAATAAGAAGAAATTTTCAAAGGGAAGAAGGACCCTACTGTGGCTGACAAGTGAAGTCAGAGCCAAAGTAAAAGCAAAGGAGAGGGCACACAAGGAAGCCAGAGCTAGTGGGAAGATAGAGGATTGGAAGCTTTTAAAAATTGCAGAAGGAAACTAAGAAGATCATTAGGAAGGAAAAGATGAATTATAAAAGGAAGCTAGTGACTAATATCAAAGAAGATACCAAAAGTTTTTTTAAGTATATAAAGGGGAAAAGAGAGTTGAGGGTAGATATACTGTAGGACCAATACAAAATAACATTGGAGATATTGTAATGAGAGATGCAGAGATGGCAGAGGAACTGCATACATATTTTGCATCAGTCTTCACAGTGGAAGACGCCTACAGTATACCGGACTTTCAAGAGTGTCAGGGAAGTGAAGTGTGTAGTGAAAATTACAACTGAAAAGATGCTTAGGAAGCTTAATGGTCTGAGGGTGGATAAATCTCCTGGACCTGATGGAATGCACCCTCGGGTTCTGAAGGAAGTAGCTGGAGAGATTGCGGAGGCATTAATGATGATCTTTCAAGAATCGATAGATTCTGGCTTTGTACCGGAATACTGGAAAATTGCAAATGTTACTCCACTATTTAAGAAGGCTGGGAGGCAGCAGAAAGGAAACTATAGACCTGTTAGCCTGATATCAGTGGTTGGGAAGTTGTTGGAATCAATTGTTAGGGACGAGAATACGGAATACCTGAAGGCACATGGCAAGATAGGCCAAAGTTAGCACGGTTTCCTGAAAGGAAAGCCCTGCTGACAAACCTACTGCAATTCTTTGAGGAAGTTATGAGGAGGGTAGACAAAGGAGATGCAGTGGATGTGGTGTACTTGGATTTTCAGAAGGCCTTTGACAAGGTGCCAACATGAGGCTGCTTAGCAAGATAAGAGCCCATGGAATTACAGGGGAGTTACTAGCATGGGTGGAGCATTGGCTGGTTGGCAGAAAACAGAGAGTGGGAATAAAGGGATCCTACTCTGGCTGATTGCCAGTTACCGGTGGAGTTCCACAGGGGTCAGTGTTGGGACTGCTGCTTTTTACAATGTATGTCAATGATTTGGACTATGGGATCAATGGATTTGTGGCTAAATTTGCCAATGATACAAAGATAGGTGGAGGAGCGGGTAGTGTTGAGGAAACAGAGAGCCTGCAGAGAGACTTAGATAGTTTAGGGGAACAGGCAAAGAAGTGGCAAATGAAATACAATGTTGGACAGCGTATGGTCATGCACTTTGGTGGAAGAAATAAACAGGCAGACTATTATTTAGATGGGGAGAGAATTCAAAATGCAGAGATGCAAAGAGACTTGGAAGTCCTTGTGCAGGATACCCTAAAAGTTAGCTTCCAGGTTGAGTCAGTTGTGAAGAAGGCAAATGCAATGTTGGCATTCACTTCTAGAGCTATAGAATATAAGAGCAGGGATGTGATGTTGAAACTCTATAACGGACTGGTGAGACCACACTTTGAGTATTGTGTGCAGTTTTGGGCCCCTTGTTTTAGAAAGGATATACTGACTTTGGAGAGGGTTCAGAGAAGATTCACAAGAATGATTCCAGGAATGAAAGGGTTACCGTATGAGGATCGTCTGGCAGCTGTTGGGCTGTATTCTCTGGAGTTCAGGAGAATGAAAGGGGATCTCATGGAAACATTCTGAATGTTAAAAGGCCTGAACAGATTAGATATGGCAAAGTTATTTCCCATGGTAGGGGATTCTAGGACAAGAGGGCACGACTTCAGGATTGAAGGACATCCATTTAGAACAGAGATGCAGAGAAATTACTTTAGTCAGAGGGTGGTAAATCTGTAGATATTGTTGCCACCAGTGGCTGTGGAGGCCAAGTCATTGGGTGTACTTAAGGCAAAGATAGATAGGTTCTTGATTAGCCAGGGCATCAAAGTGTATGGGGTGAAGGCAGGGGAGTGGGGATACTGGAAGAATTGGATCAGCCCATGTTTGATTGTTCCAACTACCAATAATACTGCTATGACTGTTGTGAAGGTATATTACAGGAAATAATTCCCAAGTACGGCCTGCCAGAGATGCTGAGCTCTGACAATGGGCCACACTTAGTGGCGAAAGTAAACAAAGGGGTTTGTAACAAACTAGCTATCAAGCAACAATTCCACTGTGTACACCACCCACAGGCCGCTGGCATAGTGGAGAGAGCCAATGGCACTCTGAAGAGTGAATTGGCCAAACTAACAGCGGAGACTGGACTCACTTGGTTGAAGCTAGCCCTAATCCACATGAGGGTTACCCCACAGGGGAAAACAGGGTTGTCACCAGCTGAAATCATTTATGGACGGTCCATGAGGACACCCTGGGGACCAAGATCTTGTCAACCATTGCTCCCAGAAAGTCTACCAGCAAAATTGGATATGCATACCCTAGGGGAAGAGACGGGGAAATATATATGCCAACTAACCAAAATTCTCCAAGCATTACATTCACAGGTACAACAGGCTTACAAGGAAGAGAACTACCCCACAGACAGGAGTGACTATCCCACCATAAAACCTGGGAATTTTGTCCTGATCAAGAACTGGGATCGAGGGAAACTCAGACCTCGGTGGAGAGGACCATATCAGGTGTTACTGACCACTCCCACGGCTGTGAAACTGAAGGGGCAATCTCGGTGGATACATCGAACAGACAACAAACGTGTTACTGAAGGAACTGAGTAGAAGGACTCTCTCGACTAAAGGAAAATGTATTGGTTGATAGTGGTGTTCGTGTTTATGTCTTTGAGAGGGCTCACCCCAGCATCCGGGGGCCCCCATGTTAACACCTTTCTGTCACACCTGTGCCAAACAGGTGGAACTAGGGGCCTGCTGGGTTTGTGCCGAAATTCCCCAGCATGGTAAAACTATGGTTCCAATGTCAGTAATCCCACTCAACCAGAGTGAGGAACTCTCAGCCTGGGCTTTCTCAAATAACACCCGGGGAAGAGAGGTGTGGAACTGTGGTCCAGTCAGAGATGACTGTGGCTGTCAGTGTCTTGAGGGATGGTATCTCAGGCCCCCACCAAACGGAACTTCCTATACTGGGAGACATGCATCCTGGCCATACTTGCAAGTGCCCAGCAGCGGAGAGGAATAACTGAGACTGAGCGATTTTGGATGATCGCTTTTCTCTCTGATGGAGTAGCCAGGAATTCACGAGAGATAATCAATTTGGCTACAGCACTTGAGGAGCTGGCCAATAATACTGCAGGGGCCCTGACAGAAACACAGGCCCAAGTAACAGAAATATCCACTGAAATGATTGCAATCTGGTGAACAATCCCACAGAATCATATGGCTTTAGATTCTATCCTAGCTGAGAAAGGGGGAACCTGTGCTATTATTGACACAGAATGCTGCACCTATATCCCTGATGAGTCGACTGCACACTGCCAAGGAGATTGACAGCATCAAGGAAGTAGGGCAGGATTTACACGGGTTCACCAAAGGGTCGAAATGGTGGTCTTCAGAGGTCTGTTCGGTAATATGTGGGACGAGATATTGCATTATGGCCTAATAGTTGTTTTTACCCTCTGATAAATCAATGCCGTACTCGGTTGCTTTCTCTGTAAAAAAAATATTGCTTTGTTGATGATGTAATGATGAAAAGGAGGGAATGATAAAGTATGTAAAAGGGTTAACACTTCGTTAAACAATAGCAGCCTGTTTTTCTGAAAGAAACTGCTGATGATCAACAGATGTGCTGAGCCATATTTCTTCTTCAGGGTAGCTAGCTGGGGTTTCAGGATGCTTATCTCCCTGTGCACTCATGCATAGAGATAGGACAGCTTCAGTCTGTTCTGTGTGTGTAAGCCATTATGACTACTTTGTAATTTGTCTTTAGGGGCTGTCATGTAGTAAATAACTTTAGCTCCAGCCTGTCTTGTGTGTGGGGTATCTGGATGGATACACCTGTGGCATAAGGGGAATTGTTAGTCAGTTGGTGGATTGGGCAGGAACAGTCCTGGACTGAGTAAGCCCTGGGTGCTTGGGATAAAGAGTTTGTACTTATATGGTCTCTGAGTGACTTTATCCGGATTCGACTTCCACAGAATGGGAGTGGTTTTAAAGGGCTGGGCTGCTGGAAGCACATTACCAGACCTGGAATGATTGCAACTGGGTCTGAGAGAAGACCCTGCCTTCCTCCTGTAACCCTGAAGCTAATTAGCAATCATGAATATATTAATCTGTCATAAATATACCCAAATGACAGCCTCACCCAACCTCTGTGGCAACAACTTCCACAGATCAGACATACTTTCGCCAGAAAAAATTTCTCATCTCAGTTTTTAAGGTAAGCATCTTTATTCTGAGACTCTGCTGTCAGATCACAGACTCTCTATCTAATGGAAACATCCTCTCCACGTCCACTGTATCCAGGCTTTTCAGCATTCGGTAGGTTTACTTAACTATACATCCCCCCCACCACCCCCACCGTCCCTCTGAACTCCATTGAGCACAGGTCCAGAACCATCAAATGCTCCTCATACATAAAGCTGATCATTGCTGAAATGCCATGTGGTGATTGGTAAGTTCGTGACCTGAGGTGGAAGGAGCCAATTTCAGAAAAACTAGCATTTTTCAATTATCTGAAACAGAAATACCACAAAAGTTATTAACTCCAAACTTTCTGCATAATCACTCAAAGAGTTGAACTACACGTGCATGTAACGAGAGCTGTATAACTTTAGGCCTTCCAATTTAGGCCACGAACTTATCAATCACCCCTCGTACAACTCCGGCACCAAAAAATTGCCACTGCACCCCTGCTCCGGCCGTCCGGCAGAGCTAGCGCTGATTTCCCAATGCCCTAACCCAGATTTACACAACCCTGAGGGTATCCAACTCACCGTCGCCCAAACAGCACACACCGGCTATAACTGCTGTCGGCACTGCGCATGCGTATAGCAGGAGGTTCTCCGCAGCACCACCGGTGGCCGGAGGTCTGCTCATCCCACCAGTGACCGGAGGTCGATGCAGCGCCACCAGTAGCCGGAGGTCCATGCGGCGCCACCGGTGGCCGGAGGTCCATGCAGCGCCACCAGTAGCCGGAGGTCTATGCAGCGCCGCCAGTGGCCGGAGGTCCATGCGGCGCCACCGGCGGCCGGAGGCGGGATGGACGACGGAGAGGTAAATCACAAACAGGACAAAGTCTGCAGATGCTGGAAATACAGAGCAGCACACATAAAATGCTGGCGGAACTCAGCAGGTTGGGCAGCATCGATGAACAGCCGACGTTTCCAGTTGAACCCTCCTTCAGGACGGAGATGGAATGGGGGAAAAATCTGAATAAAATCGGGACGGGCGAGGAAATGCCGAGCTGGAAGGTGATAGGTGAAGCCAGGTAGGTGGGCAAGCTCAGGAGCAGAAGAAAATAGAATCTAATAGGAGAGGAGAGTGGAGAATAGGAGAAAGGGAGGGAGCAGTGGACCCGGAGAGAAGTGTTCAGCAGGTGACAGGACATGAAAAGTCAGAGAGGAAGAGAGGGAGTGGGAGGGAGGGGTGAGGGGGAGATTTGTTCATCGGAAGGAGAAATCGATATTCATGCCATCAGGTTGGAGGGTACTCAGACGGAATATAAGGTGCTGATCCTGGACCCTGAGGGTGGCCTCATCTTGGCACAAGAGGAGGCGATGGGTTGACACGTCGCAACCGGAATGGGAATCGGAGTGAAAATGTTTATACACCGGGAAGTCCCGCTCGGAGCAGATAGTTCAAAGGTTAACTTATTATCAAAGCAGGTATCCATATACAACTCTGAGTTTTTGTTCTTCTCTAGAGAGCCACGAAACAAAGAACATGAAAGTCGTTCAGAGAGAAACATCAAGCTTCCCCAGCATGAAAAAAATAACGGCATCCCAATGGTTCACCTTCAAAAAAATCCGTCTCACCGCACAAAACGCAACAATTAATATTGACCCCCCCCAAAAAAAACAACCCTACCCCGCACAACTGCGGAGGAGCTAAATATAATTCCTCTCAGCGATCACTGTCTGAATGATCCCCTGACTCTGAGAGGAAGGGGTATCTATGGTCCACATTGTCAGGGTGTTGAGTTTACCAGGAGACAAAGACTGCAGGGACGGGAGGTTTTCTGGTCACTAATACACTGTGTGTGGACCCCGCTGGCAATTCTGGTGTTGTGACCCGAATCGAGACAAACACCACGCTGCCCACTCCACCAACAACACGGCACAGCCGGACACATAACAGGGGATTTTACATCTCACAACACTGGATTCAGTGATGAAACCCATGATTAATGTTGTCCCACTGAAATCATAAGAAACGTCCATTAAGGTGCTTTTAAATACGATCGATCCCCCCACAGGTGACGTCACATAGGCGCACCCACGCGCCTAACATCACACATGGGCTCCCCACACCGGGATCTGCCCTCACGTGCGCTGTGTCTTACGTCACCCACGCGCTGGTGAGCTCGAGCTTTATCGGTTTAACGGCTGAGCTGCTAATCGCGTAACCACGCCCTCCTGCACCGCTGAAAACCAACGCTTCAGGAGCTGCTCTATTCCCATTGGTGGACAGGAATGTCGATCAGTGTTTGCACCCAATAGCAGAGGCGGACCAGTCGAGAGGGCGTTACCCCTGATGAAATCGTATTCCACGCCGACGGCGGACTCACTGTTCGAGCGGAACAAATCCCAAAGTAAATGTCCCATTTTTTGATTTATTTCCATTTCCCTCCGAGGGAAGTTGGGGCGTTTGTGAAGCGTCTCCTGCGGCCGGAGTCTGATGTATCGCTGAGAGGTAGGAGGAGACCGCTCGGCCCGTCGGTTTGATGCCGGTTCCCCGGGGAGGGAGAGGATGAAGACGGTGAGAGAGGGGGCGGACAGGATGTTTGTCCCGGTGGGGACAGGAGGGGCTCATCTGTGGAAATGTCTGAGCCCACGGTGGTGGCGATTCACCACATTGGGGGCAAACACCGGCAGACTGTTGCCCTGCAAGCGGGGACAGGACTGGAGTTGGGAGGGTGGGTGAGGAGAGGAGATTTCGGATAGTGGGGGTAAGATCTCGAAAGATGATTGCTAATGCCTCCACATCCCTTCAGCCACCTCTTTCAGATCTCTGGGGTGTTCACCATCTGGTCCAGGTGATCTATTTACCTTCAGACCATCTCTGTTTCCCAAGAAACTTCTCCCGAGTAACGTAACTTTACACATTCTGACCACTGACATCTGGGACTTTCATATTCCTGCCAGTGTCTCCGACAGATAAGAGTGATGTACAATACTTATTCAGTTCATCTGCCATCACCTTGCACCCCCACCCCATTAATATCTCTCCAGCATCATTTCCCAGTGGTTTGATATCCACTTCCACCTCTCTTGTACACTAACTGAACCTGAAGAAAAAATGGCGTTCTCTTTAATATTACTGGTTAGCTCACCACTGTATCCCATCGTTTCATACTTAATTATTTTAGTTGCATTCTGTTGGTTTTTAAAACCTTCCTAATCCTCTAACTTCCTAGTAATTTTTGCTCCATGCTCTCTCTTTGGTTTATATGTTGTCTTTGGTTTCTCTGATCAGCCACGGTTTTGTCACCTTACCTTTAGAATACTGCTTCCTCTTTGTGATTTGTATATCCTGTGCCTTTCAAATTGCTTCCAGAAATTCCTGCCATTGCTGTTCTGTTTTCATCCCTGCCCGTGTTCTTTTCAAATCAATTTTGACCAATTCTGCTCTCATGCCTCTGTAATTCTCTTTATTCCACATCGGACTTTAGCTTCTCCTTCTCTAATGTCAGGGTGAATTTGATCATATTAAGATCACTGCCCCTAAGAGTTCTTTGAACTTAAGTGACCTAATTAATTCCGGTTCATTACAACACCCAATCCAGAATAGCTGATCCCCAAGCGGGCTCAACCATGAACTGCTCTAAAAAAGCATCTTGTAAGCATTCTAGGAATTCCTCCTCTTGAGACCAACACTGTCCTAATTTTCCTAGTCACCTGCATGACAATCCCCCATGACTATTGTAACATTGCCCTTTTGGCACGCATTTTCTATCTCCCATTGTAATTTGTAATTTGTGGATTGTAATTTGGAGGTCTCTATACAATTCCCGTCAAGGATTTTTTTTACCTTTGCGGTTCCTTAATTCTACCCACAGATTCTACACCTTCCAATCCTATGCCAGCTCTTTCTAATGATTTTATTTAATATTTTAAAGACAGACCCACACAACCCCACTACCAGCTTGTTCTTTCAAGAAATGTATAAGTATCTGGGAAACAAGAGGACCTGCAGATGCTAGAAATCTATAGAACTACACACAAAGTGCTGGAGGAGCTCAACATGTCCGGCAGCATCTATAGATGGGAATCAACATTTCGGGCCAAGACCATTCATTGGGACTCTCGATACCCACGTATCTGGAATATCAACAAGCAAGGAAAATAGAAAGTAGTGTGAAATAGGGAAAACCTTTGACAAAATTTAGTTCAAAGCTTAAAAAAACCTGCCAACCAGAGCTCAATTGTTAACAAATACAACAAAGGCAATAAATACTTTCATCAAAACCGACATTAACTTTTTTTAATATAAAAATACCTTAGTCCCATTTCAATCAGTAAAATTTACAAAGATAAATGACAACTTTAGAAAAGACTATTTACACTCAAACCCATTTAGATTAACACTACCTTGGACAGAAGGAGGAAGAGAATTAACACACATGAAAAAATCACACAACAGTCAGATAAAACTTCTAAGTATACACTTTCATCAAAAATGAACAGGATTCAGCACTCCAGGTGTGTCTATGCCATCGTGATAAGGAATACAGACCAGAAAACTTCAATGAGAGGCCAACTCAGAAAAATGAATCATCACTATGGAAGAAAACATTAACCAGTGGAATGAGTATGACCCTCCATGGGAGACATCCCAACGATCTAAGCAGACGGGATGGTGACAAGGAAGCATCGAGCACCTGACTGAGAGTTGGAGACCTCTTCCCAGAAACAGAGGGAGTCCTTCCAGAAATACAGGACAAGCTGGTTAACAAAAGGGGGGAAAAAAAATCAAAAATACAGGAAATACAAACAAACAAGGCAGCAAGTGTAGAAAATGCCAAGAGAAACGAGACACAATCCAACACATTCCAGGATCCTGCAGCAGTTTAACTCAATCTGATTAATTACAAAGGTACAATCAAGTGGTAAATATCATTCACCAAAATCTTGCTGTAAAATACAAACTCATGAATGCCCTTCATCACTTCATAAAGGCACCATAAATTCAAGCCTGATCCAGTTTTAGAGTCCAAATCTTACAAATTATATGATAATCAATACATTATTACAGATAAGACAACCCATAATAACCATCCGGATATAATATTACAGGATAAACAAGCAGGAACAACTCCCTCAATAGATAAAACCATTCCCAACACACACATGTTCCTCGACCAGTGGAGCACCTCACCACGGGCATTGTTTGTGTCACCAGTCAGACAAACAAATTATTTTCTCTGTCAATCAGCTTCCAAATGTTGTTGCTCTGTCATTCGTTGCCATGCCCCGCTGCTGATTTCCTTCTCCTCATCATACGTTCTTACCCCGACCATCGTCCAGAGCCCCAAACTCTGCCCTGTGCAGACCCGCCTCTGGTTTCTGACCCTGTTCTGTTGAGCATCCAACTGATGGTTTCCCATTCTGATTTCAGTCTTTAGAGGACAGTGGTATTTCCTTACAACCCTTCAGAAGCAGAGAAAATGACCCATAATGTGGGAATGAACCCTGAATAAAGAGGTTAACTCCCAATGACATTCTTCCTCAGCCCAGAGATTTGAGGGGCAAAGAACATCTCAGACAGAACTGCAGTCAGCTCGACTTGTTCAGTCTGCAGAAAATTCAAGCAAAACCTCTTCACCCACAGAGTGGTGACTGTTTGGAACCCATCCCACAGGGAGAGCGAGAGATGAACAACAGGGGTGGATTTAAAAGGACTGTCGTGGAACAGAATCACTGGCCGGGTCCAGCCGGCCTGAGTTGACTCCCTACTGTACACTAGGTGTGTCATAAATTCACTAAGTACCAGAGACAGAGTTTAAAATAGAACTGATTTATATGTCTCAGATCCAGAATATTAAACTCCAGTCCCATTAAAGGTGAATATGCAGCAGAAGAAAGTCCCCCCGTACCCAGTGACCAGGGTGCAGAACTGGGTGTGGTGACCAGCAGCAATAATTACAGAGTTCAGCACCAACAGTCACCCTCGAAATTGCATTCAGCAATGGTGATGGACAAATATCCAGCATGTAGCCGATTGAAACTTTCTCCCCAGTGTGAACCCGGCAGTGTGTCACAAGTGTAATATGCTGAATAAGCTGTAAGTTTCACTGCTAATGTAATGGCCTCTCTGTAATGTTTCACTGCTGAGGTAATGGTTTCTCTGTAGCAGCAATGTTTAGGTTATGACTACAGATAACAGGATTTTGGAATGCGGGGTTATCCAGTGAGAGAAATGTTGTTCTTTCATGTGAGTCTGGAAGAGAGATTTTCCCAGTCTTTTGCCGGGGAGAAATGAGAAGACACGAATGGAGAGAGTGGGCCCCTTTTCTTTTTTTGGTTTTCCTTCCTGACCCTATAGTCAAAGTAAGAATTATAAAGCTCAATCGTATAATCACATACTCTGTACTGTTTTTGTTATTTCGGGGTACTGATTTGTAACAGGGGACACATCACGCAGCATTCAACCAAATGAGATTTCTTAAGTTTTCCCAGGCTGGGGGGCTATCACCCCCTATATTAAGCTGCTAGCCAAAACGGGATTTACACAAGGATAGATGACTGAGTGAATCCCTTCCCGCATTCACAGCAGGTGAACGGCCTCTCCCCAGTGTGAACTCAATGATGCACATTTGGTTGATTTGGCTGAGAGAATCTCTTATCAAAGTCTGAGCAGGTGAAAGGCCTCTCCCCAGTGTGAACTCTCTGATGTACCTTCACTTTAGATGACGATGTGAATCCCTTCTCACAGTCTGAGCATAAAAATGCCTCTCCCCAGTGTGAACTCGCTGGTGTACCTTCAGTTTAGATGACGAAGTGAATCCCTTCCCACAGTCTGAGCAGGCAAATGGCCACTCTCTGGTGTGAACTGACTGGTGTCTCAGTAGATCAGTTGACAAAGTGAATCTCTTCCCACACACTGAGCAGGTGAATGGCCTCTCGCCAGTGTGAAGTCGCTGATGTACCTTCAGTGGAGATGACGAAGCAAATCCCTTCCCACAGTCTGAGCAGGTGAATGGCCTCTCTCCAGTATGAACTCGCTGATGTTCCTTCAGATGAGATGACAGAGTGAATCCCTTCCCACAGTCTGAGCAGGCGAATGGCCTCTCACCAGTGTGAAGTCGCTGATGTACCTTCAGTTGAGATGACCAAGTGAATCCCTTCCCACAATCCGAGCAGGAGAACGGCCACTCTCCAGTGTGAATTCGCTGGTGTACTATTAGGTAAGATGACCGAGTGAATCCCTTCCCACAGTCTGAGCAGGTGAATGGCCTCTCTCTGGTGTGAACTGACTGGTGTTTTAGTAGATCAGATGACATAGTGAATCTCTTCCCGCAGTCTGAGCAGGTGAATGGCCGCTCCCCGGTGTGAACTCGCTGATGTACTTTCAGGTGAGATGAGCAAGTGAATCCCTTCCCACAGTCCGAGCAGGTGAATGGCCTCTCCCCGGTGTGAACTCGCTGGTGAGCCATTAGGTCAGATGACTGAGTGAATCCCTTCCCACAGGCTGAGCAGGTGAATGGCCTCTCTCCAGTGTGACCTCGCTGATGAACCTTCAGTTGAGATGACGAAGTGAATCCCTTCCCACAGTCTGAGCAGGTGAACGGCCTCTCGCCAGTGTGAAGTCGCTGATGTACCTTCAGTTGAGATGACCAAGTGAATCCCTTCCCACAATCCGAGCAGGAGAACGGCCACTCTCCAGTGTGAATTCGCTGGTGTACCATTAGGTAAGATGACCGAGAGAATCCCTTCCCACAGTCTGAGCAGGTGAACGGCCGCTCCCCGGTGTGAATTTGCTGGTGAGCCATTAGGTCAGATGACCAAGTGAATCCTACCCCACAAATTCAGCAGATGACCAGCCTCTGGTGTCCACGGGTGGGAAGACTGACTGAATCCCTTCTCACACACAGAATAGACGAATGGCCTTTCCCAGTGTGAACTTGCTGATGTACCTTCAGTTGAAATGACCGACTGAATCCATTCCCACTGTCTGAGCAGGAAGGATGATCGAGTGAATCCCTTGCTCCACTTCTTAAATATCTGGACAGAGACAGCAAAACTGGCGTGTTGTGTTCGAGATTCCCGCAGACAAATTCCTTGTCATTTTTAACCTGTAAAAAGATTTACAAAATCCATCAATGGGTGTAGGACAACATTTCAGATGAGATCACTTGATTTGTCAAGGTGTGATCTGCCATCACACTGTTACAGTGAAGTTCAACCCAAGTTGGAGAGAGAAATCATCTTCTAACTGGGCACTGTGCTGGTATCTGGAATGACCATCAAATTCTGATGCTCTTCCTGTCTGTATAAGAATGGGGCACTTCTGCCAATCTGTGACCTGGCTCAGTTTGACTCTCTCCATTGGTATTATTCCCTGTTCCCATTGAGCTGCATGGGTGCCTGGCCCCACAGTAACTGAAACACTCTCACACAAATAGCTGGCAGTGCATTCCACGCACCCAGCACTCTCTGTGTAAAAAACTTACCCCTGACTTCCCCTCAGTATCTATTTCCAAGCTCCTTAAAACTCTGCCCCCTTGTGTTAGCCACTTCAGCCCTGGGAAGAAACCTCTGGCTATCCACACGATCAATGCCCCTCATCATCTTATACACCTAAAAATGGCTTTAAACATAAACAAGGAAATTATACATTGCATTGAGGATTTGTGAGAAGTATACAAAATTATAAGGGTATAGATAGGGTAAATGCAAGCAGCTTTTTCCACTGAGGTTGGGTGGGATGACAACCAGAGGTCATGGATAAGTGGGGAAGTGAAAATTTAACGGGAACATTTGGAAAAGCTCTTTACTGATGTTTTTAAGAAGATCCAACACTCCCTCTTCCTTAAACTCCACATTGTCCAGCACACAGGCCTGTTCTAACTTGACCTCACCCTGATCAAGATCCTTTTCAATTGTAAATACTGAAGCAAAGTATTCATTTAGGACCTCCCCAACCTCCCCCACCTCCAGGCACATGTTGTCTTCTTCATCCTTGAGCAGCCCCACCTTCATTCTTGCCATCCTTCTGTTCTTCACATTCGCATAGAACGCCTTGGGGTTCTCCTTAATCCTACATGCCAAGGCCTTCTCATCATGCCCCCTTCGAGCTCTCCTAAGTCCTTAAGCTCCTTCCTGGCTACCCTATATTTCTCATAAGCCCCTCCTGCTTCCTGCTTCTTATATCTAACATATGCTTCCTTCTTCCTCTTGACAAGTTGAATCACGTGTTTCGTCAGCCACGATTCCCTTTTCCTACCATTTTTTCCTTGTCTCAGAGGGACAAAACCTATCCTGAACCCAGCACAAGTGGTCCCTAAATTTCCTCCACATTACTTCTGTGCTTTCACCCTTGAACATCTGTTTCCAATTTACTCTCGCTAGTTCCTGCCTCATCCCTTCATAGTTAGCCCTTCCCCAGTTAAGCACTTGCCCATTTTGTCTGTTTTTATCCTTTTCCATAGCTATGCTGAAGCTAAGGGAGTTGTGGTCACTCTCACCAAAATGCTCCCCCACCAAGAGGTCTACCACCTGAACAGGTTCATTACCCAGAACTAGATCCAGTATGGCCTCTCCTCTCATCAGCCAGTCCACGTACTGTGTCAGGAATCCTTCTTGAATGCACCTGACAAATTCAGCCCCACCTCTCCCCCTTGCAGTCAAGAGGTGCCAGTCAATACGAGGGAAGTGGAAATCACCCATAACTACAAATCTGCACCATTCTAAACTCTGTCTGCTTATCTGCTCCTCGGTGTCCTGAGGGCTATTTGGGGGCTATAGACTACTCCCAGCACAGTGATTGATCCCTTCCTATTTCTGACTTCCACCCACACCGACTCAGTGGACACTCCCTCTGCAGCATCCTCCCTTTCTATAGCCGTGATACTATCCCTGACCAGTAATGCTACTCCCCCCCTTTTCTACCTCCCATCCTATTCCTTATAAAACACCTGCATCAGCCAATCCTGCCCTTCCTCCAGCCAAGTTTCAGTAACAGCCACAACGTCATCGTTCCATGTACTGATCCATGCTCCAAGTTCATCCCCTTTATTCCTAACACTCCTACTGTTGAAATAGACACACTTCAACCCCTTTAACTGGCTACATTTATGTTTTGTCCCCTGCCTGTCCTTCCTCACCAACTCATGCCATAGCATCAAATCCCCTATCACTACTGCTCTCCTCTTTTCACTCCTTCCTTTCTGAGGTAAGGGTCCGGTCTCAGTGCCAGAGACGCGACCACTACAACTTGTCCCTGGCAGGTCGTCCCCATCAACAGTACCCAAACTTGGAGAAGTTCAGTACAGAAACAGGGGCCCACCTAGTCAATGGTGAAAAAACATTCAGGCTGTCTAATGTAACTACCTGCACTGGGACCTCCTTCCTGCCTTTTCTGGCATTCTGACTCCAATCCCCCCTGCAACCTGAGCTTAACCTCCCCACCCACCCCAGCACACACCAGCACCAGCAAGCCTTACCACTAGGATATTAGACCTCTGCTAGTTTTAATTCCCTAACTAACAAATCCCCTATCAACCCTTTGACATTCCTCTGCTAGGTAATCCTCCATAACTGTGTCTAAAGTGGTCTACCTGTTGTTGTGTGGAATGACCACAGGAGTACTCTGCAATGGCTATTTAACCTCATTCCCCTACCTGACTGTCACCCAGTTTCTTATGTCCTGCATTTTGGTTTAAATCACCTCTCTTTGTGACATATCTATCACCCATCCAACTCCTGGATGATATGGAATTTATCTGCTCCTCGGTGTCCCGAGGGCTATTTGGGGGCCTATAGACTACTCCCAGCACAGTGATTGATCCCTTCCTATTCCTGACTTCCAGCCACACCGACTCAGTGGACACTCCCTCTGCAGCATCCTCCCTTCTTACAGCCGTGATACTATCCCTGACCAGTAATGCTATTTTCTACCTCCCATCCTATTCCTTATAAAACACCAGATCCAATGCCTGAAAGTGCAGGTTTTTTTTTATGTTTCAAAATATACTATATTCAAAAATAAATATATACAATAAACCATTCAATAACTTCCCATCCTTTACATACGTTTCCGTTATAGTCTGTACATATCCATATTTATGGCCACCCACGTGGCACTCCAGTTGTTCACCTTACCGTATCATTGTTGAGGGGTATACTCCCCGCCACCCGGCCCCTCCCACTCCCACGGGAGAAGAACTCTATACTGTGGTCCTTCCCCACCGGGCCCTTGCGGTGGCTGCACCGAGTTTCAGTGCGTCCCTCAGCACGTACTCCTGCAGCCGAGAGTGTGCCAGTCGGCAGCATTCTCCCACGGACATCTCCATGTGCTGGTAGATCATCAAGTTTCGGGCCGACCAAAGAGCGTCTTTCACCGAGTTGATGATCTGCCAGCAGCACCGGATGTTGGTCTCCGTGTGCGTCCCCGGGAACAGCCCGTAGATCAGAGAGTCCTCTGTTACGCAGCTGCTGGGGATGAAACGTGACACTAGCCCGTCCATCCTCCTCCACACCCTCTCTGCGAACTGTCACAGACTCCTCCTCACTGCAGTCCTCCCGTGGGCAGTGGGGTGCGGAGACGACGTTCCGGGCATATAGGAGGGCTCTGACTGGGAGGGCCCCTCTCACCGCCAGCCAGGCGAGGTCTTGGTGCCTGTTGGTGAGATCTGGCGATGAGGCATTTTGCCAGATGAACTGGACGGTCTGCTTAGGGAACCACACCACTGTGTCCATCACGTCCTTCTCCTGCAGTGCCTGCAGGACATTACGTGCCGACCACTGCCTGATGGCCCCGTGGTCAAAGGCGTTCTCCTGGAAGAACTTTGCTACGTAGGACAGGTATGCCAGCAACGACCAGCTGACTGGGGCGTTGCGCGGGAGTGGGGCCAGACCCATCCTTCGTAGCCAGGGTGACAGGTAGAGCCTGGGCACATAGTGGTACTTGGTGCCCACATACCTGGGTTCTACACACAACCTGATGCAGCCACATACGAAGCTGGCCATTAGGGTGAGGGCGACATTGGGGACGTTCTTGCCCCCATTGTCCAGGGACTTGTGCATGACAGTCCATCTCACCCGCTCCATCTTGGATCCCCAGACGAATCTGAAGACAGCTCGGGTGATTTCCGAGCTGTTGGAGCGGGGGACGGGCCACACCTGCGCCAAGTGCAGCAGCCCTGAGAGCACCTCACACCTGATGACCCGGTTCTTGCCCGTTATTGACAGGGAGCGCCCTCCCCACTGTCCCAGTTTCTGTTTCACCTTGGCAGTCCGCTCCTGCCAGTTCTTGTTGCATGCCTCAGCCCCTCCGAACCAGATCCCCAACACCTTCACGTGGTCAGACCTGATGGTGAAGGGGACGCTGGATCGGTCGGGCCAGTTGCCGAAGAGCATGGCTTTGCTCTTCGTGCGGTTGACCCTGGCCCCCGACGCTAGCTCGAACTGTTCGCAGGTGCCAATCAACCTGTGAACTGACCTCGGATCAGAGCAGAAGACGGTGACGTCGTCCATGCACAGGGAGGTTCTCACTTGGGTCCCTCCACTGCCTGGCAGCGTCACCCCTCTTATGCCCTCATCCCTCCTGACGGCTTCCGCAAAGGGTTCTATGCAGCAGACAAACAAGACAGGGGAGAGGGGACAGCCCTGCCTGACTCCAGACCTGATGGGGAAGCTGTTTGTTTCCCACCCGTTGACCTGGACTGCACTACGGATGTCTGTGTAGAGCAGTCTAATCCAATTCCGGATTCCCTCCCCAAATCCCATTTTGGAAAGCACGTCCGCCATGTATGTGTGTGATATCCTGTTGAAGGCTTTCTCCTGGTCCAAGTTGACCAGGCAGGTGTCCACCCCCCTGTCCTGCACGTAGGCGATGGTGTCCCTCAGCAGCGCGAGGTTGTCTGAGATTTTCCTGCCCAGTACAGCACAGGTTTGGTCCGGGTGAATCACCTGTCCTAGAGCAGACTCGACCCTGTTGGCGATAGCCTTGGACAGGATCTTGTAGCCCACATTCAGGAGAGAGATGGGTCTCCAATTCCTAATGTCCTCCCTTTCCCCGTTCTGCTTGTAGATGAGGGTGATGATGCCCTTCCTCATGGACTCAGACATACTGCCGGCCAGAAGCATAGCGTTGTACACTTCCAGCAGGTCTGGGCCCATCCAGTTCCACAGAGCCGAGTACAACTCAGCCGGTGAGCTGTCACTTCTGGGAGTCTTACCCGACCCAAAGGAACGGATGGAGCCTGTCAGCTCGTCCAGGGTCAGTGGCCGATCCAGACTCTCCTGCTTGCCGTCGTCTAAGACCTGCGTGATAGACGACAGGAAGTTACGGGAGGCTGTGGATTCTGTGGGGTGGGTATGTCGAAGCTGCAGCTGGATGCACATATTGCAGGTGAGGGCATCAGGGACACTGGAGGTCTCCCCACCTTCCCACCAATGTCCTCTCTAATTTGTAATGACCAGTGTGCCAAAAAATCTTGTGCTGTGCAATTTTTACCCAGTGACAACAACATGTGCACACTGAACTTTAAATAGAGAGGGATTTATTTTAACAGCTAGCAAATCACTATTAATAAGAACTTTGATATCCTCTGGGTTTCATCAAGTTAATCTGCACTCTCAAACAATCTGTGTTGCAGGCCTGTAGTGGGTTATGAAGGATTTTCTCACACCAGCTTTTGCACACCGTCCATATCTGATTTGCTTGCTAAATGACACTTTAAAAAGTCAGATTTCCAAATATCACTCCACTTCCTCCCACTTGCAAGTTCTCCAGCAACGTTTGCATCGTCACAATACACACAGGTAACACCAGTTTCTGTATTGTACATAAATATTTCCCCTGAACCCTCCCCCAGGTGACTGGCGGCCAGTGAATATGAAGGGAAGGGCAGTAGTCTGTCTCATTGGAGTCTGGCACTTGTTGCCAAGGACAAAGGTGCTTGATATCATTGTGTCCTCAGAGAGAATGGGTCAAAACATGTCCCCACGGGTAGAAAGGTCCAGAACAAGAGGAGGTAGAACAACCAACACACACAAAATGATGGAGGAACTCAGCAGGCCAGACAGCATTATGGAAAACAGTACAAATGCTGAATTCCTCCAGCATTTTGTGTGTGTTGCTTGGATTTTCAATATCTGTAGATTTTATCTTATTTGTGATGGGAGGCAGAACAAAGGTGAATTTCTCAACAGCTGATGTAAAAGATTTTGTTCCCTTTCTCCGAGTTCCTAATCCTTGCATTTAGACAGCTGGAGCTCAGCTCTGTCTGAGAGATCCATCGGCTCCCATTCCCTCATCAGCCGGAAGCTGCCCGGGGCCCGTGTACGGATCGTGTGGCTGAGAGAGAGGGAAGAGAGCACGACTGTCCCGGGATTGCGGGCCACGGTATTCGGAGCTCACAGCAATTGTTCCGAATCCGGCAACCGGGGAATATCTCTTACCTGGAGCTGATTTTCCGAGGCCTTTATGTACTGCGCGCATGAGCGATATTCAGGACCATCCGCGACCCTGACGCATGCGCATTCGATCGGCGCTTCAGCGACGGCGACAATTCCTGCGCAGAGCTTTCTGGGTAATCACGGTGCCATTAAACATTTCTGCAAACACCGGTTCCATGTTCATACCTCAGATTTTTTTTGGGGGGTGCGGAATTCAGCAGCTCTTTTAATGGAGAAAGCAGCTTTCATAAACAATGCACTTAATATCAGCAAACTTTCCGCGTGTTTAATGCCGAAGTAGAATCTTCTTACAAATGCAGATATGAAACACAAGAGATTCTGCTGCTGCTGGAACTGCAGACACATGCACATAAAATGCTGGAGGAACTCTGCAGTTCAGGCAGCAACTAAGCAGAGGAGTACACAGTCTAGGCATACTGAAGGGGCTCGGCCTAAACGTTGTCTATTTATTCCTCTCCACATTTGCGGCCCGATCTGTTGATTTCCTACAGTATTTTGCACAGGTTAACCACCTTTTTTTTCAATCGAACAATTTCAAAATGTTTCTGATCTTTCATTTGTGGCCACATCCTGGTGGTCTGATTCCTCTCCCTTCTCCTCCTTGTAAATTCTAGGCCCCATTTCCTTTCTGGCGCCCCAAAGCCCTGATTCAGGGTGGTAACTCTTTGGTTTCTGACTCTGCACCATCGAAGATTCACTTGCTAGTCTGCTGTCAGACTTTAGAGGCGCATTGCAACAACCCAGCTGTCTGAGGCACAGACCTTTGAAATGAGTGAAAATGACAGAAAACTTTGAAAAGAGCAGGGAAGAAGGAGCTTAACCACCTTAGTCCAGAGCCCTGAAGAACGTCAAAACCACAGTGAGCTCATCGCGTTATTCAGCCTGGAGAGAAGCATGCAGGAAATTCATGCAGGTGTATAGGATGATGAGAGGCATTAGTCGTGTGGATAGCCAGAGGCTTTTTTTCCAGGGCTGAAACGGCTAACACGAGGGGGCACAGGTTTAAGCTGCCTAGAAGTAGGTGCAGAGAAGGTGGAAGAGCTAAGTTTTATAAACAAAGTGTTTGGTGTGTGTGTGGAATGCACTGCCATCGACGGTGGTAGAGGTGGATACAATCGGGTCTTTTAAGAGACTTGTAGATAGGTACATGGAGCTCGGGAAAATAGAGGGCTATGTGGTAGGGTAACTCTAGGCAGTTTCTAAAGTAAGTTACGTGGTCGGCACAACGCTGTGGGCCAAAGGGTCTGTAATGAGCTGTAGATTTCTATGATTCCATGAAATTCAAGGAAAATCTCCTATCCCAAGGAGTGGTGACTAGTTACAACCTGTTATCACAAGGAGAGTGAGAGGGGAACGGCAGGGATAGATTTTGATATACTGATATGGAACAGAAACATGGGCAGGGACCAGATGGGCCGAGTGGCCTCTCTAGTGTGCATTGTGAGTGTGGTAGAGACAGTAAGTACTTGAGACACGGGATTTGATACAGAACTGATTTATCTTTCACAGATCCACAATATTAAACATCAGTCCAGTTTAAGGCTAACATCAGCAGAACAGACTCCTCCAATGCTCAGTGACCAGGGTTCAGTCCTGGGTGCGATGAGCAGCCACAAGAACTGCAGAATCTGACAGTAACAGTCCCTCATGAACCTGCAGCTGCCTTCAGTCACCGTAATGGTTAAACATTTAACACAAAGCCATGCATTTGAGAATTTAGACATTTCTATTTTTCTGAGCTTCTCATAAATGTGTACAGTTTAGTTAAGTTCTGCTCCAGAATTTCCACACAATTAAAAGAGTTTATTACATCTTTTATTTCTAGTTTTGCAACATTTATATAATTTAACAATTTAATATGTACATTATTGCAATTCATAGTTGTTACCGCAGATCGTAATGCGAGATTGAAGCCTTTTCTATTTATCTGCATTCCTCAGAAATAACAATAGTTCAGTTAAGTTTCCTTCTGTGATTCCAAAGCAGAAGCTCGGTCTGTCTAATATTTACACACAATTAAAATGGTGAATTTGTTTATCATTATCATGTACTGAGCTACAGTGAAAATCTTGCCTGACGTACCATCCACACAGATCTATACATTACGGCAGTACATTGATCTGATATACGACAAAACAATAACTGTAACAAAGCATTATGGCTGCAGAGAAAGTGCAGTGCAGATAGACATATGGTGCAGGGTCACGGTGAGTTACATTGTGAGGTCGAGTCCATTTTATCGGACTGGAGACCATTCATTTGGCTTATAACCGCAGACAGGAAGCCGTCCTTGAGCCTGGTGGTACGCGCTTTAAGGCTTTTGTATCTCTTCCCCGATGGGGGAGCAGGTTTGCAGCAAGAATGTCCGGGTTGTGAGGATCTTTGAGTATATGACTGGCTTTTCCAAGGCAGGGGAAGTGTAGGAAGAGTCCATGGAGGGGAGGTTTGCTTCTCTGATGTTCTCTGCTCTCCAAAGTTCTCTGCAGTTCCTTGCAGTCATGGGCAGAGCAGTAGCCATACGAAGGCGTGAGGTATCAACAAGGAGCTCAGAGACCTCGGCCTTCACCCTGCCTTGTGTAGCTGGATCCTGGACTTCCTGTCAGATCGCCGGCAGGTGGAAAGAGTGGGCTCCCTCACCTCTGTCTCTCTGACCCTCAGCACTCATACGCGCAGGGTTGTCTCCTTGGCCCCCTCCTTTACTCTCTGTATTCCCATGACTTGTGTCGCCACCCACAGCTCCAATCTGCTAATTAAATTTGCTTACGACACTACATTGATTGGCCTAATCGCAAATAATAACGAGGCAGCCTACAGAGAAGAAGTCATCACCCCGACACAGTGGTGTCCAGAAAACAACCTCTCCCTCATTGTCACAAAACCAAAGGAGCTGGTTGTGGATTACAGAAGGAATGGAGACAGGGACCAAAATTCAACATTTCCAAGTCTGTTATTGACACAAAATGCACATTTTAATATTGATCAGGACACAATGTATGTTTTATATTGTTAATGACATAAAACATATTTATAGATTGTGACTGACAGAGAATCGTATAATTTGTGTTCCGTGTGTTATCTGAATGTACTTGCCTTTGGTGCTGCCACAAGTCAGTGTATCTCTGTACCTGTACCTTCCCGTACTTGTGCACTTGGCAATAAATTCAAGAGGACCTGAGAAATCTCAGTGAGTTTTGATTAGTGATGATCATCTTGGCAGCTTGGTAGGTCGAATGTATTGGACAGTACACTGTTAAATGCAAAACCCTGAACAGTGTTGATGATCAGAGGGATCTTAGACTCCAAGTTCAATGCTCCCTGAAAGAGACTGCACAGATTGATCGGGTGGTTAAGAAGGCAAATGGCGTGGTTGTCTTTATTAGTTGAAGCACTGAGCTGAAAAGTTGGGAAGTTGGAGATATATATATATATCTGCAGACAGGCAGTCGGAGAGAGAGAGAGAACCCAGACAGAATATAAGGTGCTGATCCTGGACCCTGAGGGTGGCCACATCTTGGCACAAGAGGAGACGATGGGTTGACACGTCGGAATGGAAATGGGAATGAAAATGTTTGGACACGGGAAGTCCCGCTCGGGACGGATAGTTCAAAGGTTAATTTATTATCAAAGCAGGTATCCATAAACAACTCTGAGTTTTTTTTCTCCTCCAGAGAGTCACGAAACAAAGAAAGAAAAAGGCTTTCAGAGCGAAAAAAATCGGACTCCCACCCCACCCCCGTATAAAAAAGAACGGCATCCCGATCGTCAACCCCCAAAACCCACCCCTCCCACAAATGGGAACAATAACATCGAATCTGGGTGAACTTTAATGATCAATAAATATAATTCCTCTCTTTGATCAGCTGTCTGAATGATCCCCTGACTCTGAGAGGAAGGGGTATCTATGGTCCACATTGTCAGGGTGTTGAGTTTACCAGGAGACAAAGACTGCAGGGACGGGAGGTTTTCTGGTCACTAATACACTGTGTGTGGACCCCGCTGGCAATTCTGGTGTTGTGACCCGAATCGAGACAAACACCAGGCTGCCCACTCCACCAACAACACGGCACAGCCGGACACATAACAGGGGACTTTACATCTCACAACACTGGATTCAGTGATGAAACCCGTGATTAATGTTGTTGTCCCACTGAAATCATAAGAAACGTCCATTGGGGTGCTTTTAAATACGAGCGCTCCCCCACAGGTGACGTCACAGCCCCCCCAAGTTCAGCACCGACAGTCACTCTCAAAATTGCATTGAGAAACAATGATGGACAAATATCCAGCATGAAGCTTATTGAAACTTTCTCCCCAGTGTGAACCCGGTAGCGTGTCACAAGGTTAGATTACTGAGTGAATCCCTTCTCACATTCACAGCAGGTGAACGGCCTCTCCCCACTGTGAACTCAATGATGCACATTTGATGGCGATAGCTGAGAGAATCTCTTCCCAATCTCTGAGCAGGTGTATGGCCTCTACCCAGTGTGAACTCACTGGTGTCTCTGTAGGCAGGATGATTGCAGAAATGCTTTCCCACGTTCATAGCAGGGGAACAGCCTCTCCCGTATGAACTGACTGGTGTGCCAGTAGTTGGGATGACCAAGTGAATCTCTTCCCACAGTCTGAGCAGGTGAACGGCTTCTCCCCACTGTGAACTCGTTGATGTCTGTGTAGGGTGAATGAATGAGTGAATCCCTTCCCACATTCTGAGCAGGTGAATGGCTTCTCCCCAGTGTGAACTCGCTGATGACTCTCTAGGTTGGATGACCGAGTGAATCTCTTCCCACAGACTGAGCAGCTGAACGGCCTCTCCCCTGTGTGAACTGACTGGTGTCTCTGTAAAGTGGAGGACTGAGTGAACCTCCTCCCACAGTCTGAACAGGTGAATGGCCTCTCCCCAGTGTGAACTTGCTGGTGTACCAGTAGGTCGGGTGACCGACTGAACCCCTTCCCACAGTCTGAGCAGCTGAACGGCCTCTCTCCAGTGTGAACTCTCTGGTGTGCCAGTAGGTCGGGTGACCGAGTGAATCCCTTCCCACAGTCTGAACAGGTGAACGGCCTCTCTCCAGTGTGAACTCTCTGGTGTGCCAGTAGGTCGGGTGACCGAGTGAATCCCTTCCCACAGTCTGAGCAGATGAACGGCCTCTCTGCAGTGTGAACTCGTTGGTGTTCCAGTAGGTCGGGTGACCGAGTGAATCCCTTCCCACAGTCTGAACAGGTGAACGGCCTCTCTCCAGTGTGAACTCTCTGGTGTGCCAGTAGGTCGGGTGACCGAGTGAATCCCTTCCCACAGTCTGAGCAGATGAACGGCCTCTCTGCAGTGTGAACTCGTTGGTGTTCCAGTAGGTCGGGTGACCGACTGAATCCCTTTCCACAGTCTGAGCAGGTGAATGGTCTCTCTCCAGTGTGAACTGACTGGTGTGCCAGTAGGTCGGGTGACCGAGTGAATCCCTTCCCACAGTCTGAGCAGATGAACGGCCTCTCTGCAGTGTGAACTCGTTGGTGTTCCAGTAGGTCGGGTGACCGAGTGAATCCCTTCCCACAGTCTGAACAGGTGAACGGCCTCTCTCCAGTGTGAACTCTCTGGTGTGCCAGTAGGTCGGGTGACCGAGTGAATCCCTTCCCACAGTCTGAGCAGATGAACGGCCTCTCTGCAGTGTGAACTCGTTGGTGTTCCAGTAGGTCGGGTGACCGACTGAATCCCTTTCCACAGTCTGAGCAGGTGAATGGTCTCTCTCCAGTGTGAACTGACTGGTGTGCCAGTAGCTTGGATGACCGAGAGAATCCCTTCCCACAGTCTGAGCAGGTGAACGGCCTCTCTCCAGTGTGAACTCGCTGATGTACCTTCAGTTTAGATAAACAAGTGAATCCCTTCCCGCAGTCTGAGCAGGTGAATGGCCATTCCCCGGTGTGAACTCTCTGATGTTCCTTCAGTTTAGATGACTGAGTGAATCCCATCCCACAGTCTGAGCAGGTGAATGGCCTCTCCCCAGTGTGAACTCGCTGGTGCACCAGTAGGTCAGATGACCGAGTGAACCCCTTCCCGCAGTCTGAGCAGGTGAATGGCTTCTCCCTGATGTGAACCCGCTGGTGCACTATTAAATTGGATGACTGAGTGAATCCCTTCCCACAGTTCAAGCAGGTGAACGGCCTCTCCCCAGTGTGAACTGACTTGTGTACCAGTAGGGTGGATGACTGATGGAATCCCTTCCCACAGTCTGAGCAGGTGAACGGTCTCTCCCTGGTGTGAACTCGCTGATCAGCCATTAGGTCAGCTGATTGAGTGAATCCTTCCCCACAAATTCAGCAGATGACCAGCCTCTGCCCAGTGTGAACTGACTGGTGCGTCCACAGGTGGGAAGACCGACTGAATCCCTTCTCACCCACAGAACAGGTGAATGGCCTTGTCCCAGTGTGAACTTGCTGATGTACCTTCAGTTGAGATGACCGAGTGAATCCATTCCTGCTGTCTGAGCAGGTGAACAGCCTCTCCCCAGTGTAAAATGACAGGCATGCCAGTCGGTCAGATGATCGAGTGAATCCCTGCCCAGTCTGAGTAGGAAGGACGATCGAGTGAAGCCCTTGCTCCAATTCTTAAATATCTGGACAGTGTCAGAAAATCTGGCGTGTTGTGTTCGAGATTCCTGTAGATAAATTCCTTGTCGTTTTTAACCTGTGAAAACATTTACAAAATCCATCAATGGCTGAAGGACAACATTTCAGATGAGATCACTTTAGTCAGCAAGCTGTGATCTGACATCACACTGTTACAGTGAGCTTCAACCCAAGTTGGAGAGAGAACTCATCTTCGAACTGGCACAGTGCTGGTATCTAGGATTAAATGTTAACTGGAATCAATCTCTCTGATGCTTTTCCTGTCTCTATAAGAATGGGGCATTTCTGCCATCTCCAATCTGTGCCTCCATTGGTATTATTCCCTCTTTTCACTGAGCTGCATGGGTGTCTCGTTCCACAGTGACTGAAACACTCTCACACAAATAGCCTTTGTTGACCTGCAGCTGGGACTTTCTTTTATGCACTGTTAGATTAAAGTGCCACAGTTTTAACGCCATATAAAAATTTGCTGCTGAGATGAACGGTCGGTCTGATAAAAGGAATTAGAGTGAATATTAATACTATTTAAGGTTTTTGTCACAGTCATAGAAAAGTACAACACAGAACAAGACCCTTCAGCCCATCTAGTTTGTGCTGAACTATTTGAACTTTCTACTCCTATATCCCTACTATCCAGGTACTGACACAAACCTCTTAAGTGTTGAAATTGAGGTCACATTCGCCACTTGTGCTGTCTGCTCATTCCACTCCCGGATGACCGTCTGTGTGAAGAAGTTTCCCGTCATGTTCCCCTTAACATTCCACCTTTCACTCTTAACCCATGGCCTCATGTTGTTGTCCCACCCCATCTCAGTGGATAAGGCCAGCTTTCATTTACCCTATCTTTGCCCCTCATAATTGTGGTACACCTCCATCAAATCTCCCCTCAATCTTTTACATTCCAAGGAATAAACACCTAACCTGTTCAAGCTTTCCTTATAACCCAAGTCCTCCAGACCTAGCAACATCCTTATGAATTTTCCCTGAACTCTTTCAACCTCTTTTTCATCTTTCCTGTAGGTAGGCGACCAAAACTGTACACAATACTCCAAATTAGGCTTCACCAATGCCTTGTACTATGTCAACATAACATCCATCTCCTGTACTCAGTACTTTGGCTTATGAGGGCCAATGTGCCAAAATCTTTCTCTCCATCCCTATCTAACTGGGGCACCACTTTCAGTGAATTATGGACCTGTAGTCCCAGATCCCTTCCTTCTACATCACTCCTCAGTGCCCTACCAGTCACTGTGTAAGACCTTGTTCCTACCAACATGCAACACTTCGCAGTTGTCTGCATTAAATTCCTTTTTCCGTTTCTCAAACTATTTTCCCAGCTGGTCCAGATCACACTACAAGCCATGATAGTCTTCCTCACTGTCCACTACACCCCAATCTTGGTGTCATCCACAAATTTGCTGATCCAGTTAACCACACTATCATCCAGATTACTGATATAGATGACAAGCAACAACAGATCCAGCAGTGATCCCTGTGGCACACCACTAGCCACAGGCCTCCAGTCGGAGAGGCAACCATCTGCTGCCACAGTCTGGCTTCTCCCAAAGACAGTGTCTCATCCAGTTTACTATCTGATCTTGAATGCTGAATGACTGAACCTTCTTGACCAACCTCCCAGATGAGACTTTGTCAAGTGCCTTGCTAAAGTCCATGTGGACAACATCCACTGCCTTGCCTTCATCCACTTTCCTAATAACATCCTCGTGAGGCTCTATAAGATTGGTTAGACATGACCTACTATGCACAAAGCCATGCTGCCTATCCTTAATCAGTCCACATCTATCCATATACTTAGATATACTGCACATACTTTCTAATAACTTCCTCACAACTGATGTCAAGCTCACCAATGTAGAATTTCCTATTTATTTTTAGAGCCTTTCTTGAATAGCAGAACAACATTGGCTGTCCTCCAATCCCCCAGTGTCTCACCTGTCACTAAGGATGATTTAAGTATCTCTGCTTGGGCCCCAACAATTTCTGCACTTGTCTTCCGCAGGGTCCCAGGGAACAACTTGTCAGGCCCTGGTGATTTATCCACGCTTATTGGCCTTAAGACAGCAAACACCTCCACCTCTGTAATCTGTACAGGGTCCACGAAGGTGATGCCACTTTGCCTCACTTCTATAGACTCTGTGTCCATCCCCTGAGCAAATACAGATGCAAAAATACTATGTAAAATCTCCCCCATCTATTTTGTCTCCTCATATAAATTACCATTCGGATCTTCCAGAGTGGGCATGTTTCTGCACTGACTTTCTCCATGTTTCTGTGACACAGAAGCTGGCCAAATTTGATTGTCAGGGGAAACTGGTAGGAATGACAACAGAGCGGCAATGGCTGGAGTTTCTGTGAGCAATTCGGGAGGTGAGTGATGGACACATCCCAAAAAAGTGGAAGCATTAGAAAGGCAGGAGGACACAACCATGGCTGAAGTGAGAAGCCAAAGTCAACATAAAAAACAAAGAGAGTGCAGATAATGAACAAAAAAGATTGAGAAGCTTTTAGAAACCAACAGAAGACAACTAAAGAAAGATGAGCTCAGGGTGTGGAAATATGATATTGTAGTCATTAATGTGTTTTGGTATCACCCAACAGCCTGAGGCATTTACAGGAACAAAATATCTGGGGCTTCAATATCTCTTGAAAACCAAGGTTCCCTGCACTAGTTACAATTCAACTTTTATTTTGACAGGCACATACAAACTCTACACCCTCAAAATTTCACTTCTGAAGAACTCCAACTTACCACGTACTCCTTTGTCAGAAAACAGCCTGTCCCTATCCACACTTGTCAAATCCTTGCAAATACCATAAAAATTGACTTTCTCCAATTTAGAATCTCAACCCCTGGTCCATACCTCTGTTTTTTCCGTATTTACTTGGAATCTCATGGCATTATGATCACTAGACATAACGTGTTCCCGTACACTAATTTCAGTCACCAGCCCTGGACCATTTTCTAATAGCTTACTGCACACTTCAACATCGGAAATTTTACATACTAATTAAGGCACATTTGACAACTAGTCCTTTTACAGTATGGGAGTCCCAGTCAATATATGTGTAAGGGGTTTCTTCTTTTATGTTACTGTGTACGGTAACCAAAATGGCTTCTTTGTTATGTTAACTGCTGAGAAAGTTTTCTCTCTAGCTGCTTGTTTGGGTTACAAAGAGAGTAGTATTCAGTTGCTAACCAATTGGGATAGACATTATTTTTTCTTGTGTGTCTGTAAGCTAGTGTGATGCGCGGGCTTTGGCGCAGAAGGCACGATGGGGACAGAGACAGTGGACACGATGCTGTGGGCTGGCCGATAGGATGGACCACGAGCCAGAGTCCAAGGCCCAGGGTCTTCAGCGAGGAGAGGAGACGAAGACATACTCGTGTGGAGCGTCTGGTCGACCACTGTGGTTGGTCCCAGGCGGCGGGTCGAGGTGGTCGGAGGGGATTGAATGGTGGAAAGAAGACCCCGTTACTTGAGATCCAACTGTTGTGCACGAAGTGAACTTTGATAAGTTTGGCGCCTTTTATTTCCTTTTATATTTTATCTCTATTAATTACATAGTTCCAGTAATATCTATAAATTGTAATCATTTAATGGCATATGCTGTATTGTCTGTTATTTTGCGGGAATGTCACTGATCCTTGAATGTGGAGGCGGAGATGCTGGAGAAGACAGCGCACCATACGCTACAAGAAGAGCCCGGTCACGTGTCCATGTCCATGATTAATTTAAAGGTACAAAACCTAATCTTCTAACTGGCCACAGCATCCACACAAACTTGATTACCCAGTTTGGCGGGGCCGAAGGCTGCTTCCCCTAGATGAAAGCGAGTTGAGCGAGCTGAGGTTTACCAGGGGGCTACATATGGGAAGTTATAATCACTTACAATATCAACTTTTGTTTCTTGGTATAGTCTGTGAACTCTCTACAAATTTGTTCCTCTGAATCCCTCAGACTGTTGGGTGCAACAAGCTCCCAGTGATGCCTACAATATCATAATTCCATGCCCTGGGCTCATCTGGCTTTCCTACAATGCTTCTTGCATTGTGATATACACAGCTCAGCACATTCATCGCACCATGCTCAACCTTCTGATTGCTGACTTCGTCTTAGGTCTGAACAAATCTGTCTGGTGTCAAGGAAACAACCTCTCCCTCAATATCAGAAAAACAAAGGAGCTGATTGTGGACAACAGGAGGAATGGAGACAGGTTAACCCCTGTTGACACCAATGGATCTGGGGTTGAGAGGGTGAACAGCTTTGAGTTCCTCGGCATAAACATCAACGAGGATTTAATGTGGTCTGTACATACCGGCTGTGTGGTGGAAAAGGCACAACAGTGCCTCTTTCACCTCAGACAGTTGAAGAAGTTTGTTATGGGCCACCAAATCCTAAGAACACTCTATAGGGGCAATATTGAGAGCAATCTAATTGGCTGCATCACTGCCTGGTTTGGAACTGTACTTCCCTTAATGGCAGGACTCTGCAGAGAGTGGTGCGGACAGCACAGCGAATCTGCAGATGTAAACTTTCCACTGACAGGACATTTACAGAAACAGCCACCAACTGTTCTAGCTGCTACCATCTGGGAAACGGTACCACAGCGTAAATGCCAGGATCAACAGGCTCCGGGACAGCTTCTTCCAGCCAGGCCATCAGACTGATTAATTCATGCTGATAGAACTGTATTTCTATGTTATATAGACTGTCCTATGTACAAACTATTTGTTATAAATTACTATAAATTACACATTGCACATTTAAACGGAGATGTAACGTAAAGATTTCTACTCCTCATGTATATGAAGGATGTATGTAATAAAGTCAATTCAATTCAATTCACCCTCTCCACTATCTGTTCTGTCATTCTGGCTCCCGCCCCCCACCCCCCTGCAACTTTACTTTAACCAACACTCCCACCCCCACACTAGCAATAGCAAGCCTTACCACTAGGATATTAGACCTCTGCTAGTTTTATTTCCCAAACTAACTAATCCCCTATCACCACTTTGACTTTCCCCTGCAAGGTAATTCCCCCCCCCCCCCACCGCCCAACAAGTTTCTAAAGTGGTCCATCTGCTGTTGTGAGGGATGGCAACAAGAGCACTCTGCGATGGTTACTGAACCTCATTCCCCTTCCTGACTCTCACCCAGTTTCCTGTGTCCTGCACCTTGGGTGTAACTCACCTCTCTTCATGTCATATCTATCATCCCTTCTGACTCCCAGATGATCCGGAATTCATCCATTTTGAGTTCCAACTCCTTAAAGTGTAGCTGGATACACATCTTGTAGGTGATGGTGTCAGGGGCACTGGAGGTCTCCCCACCTTTCCACCAATGCCCCCTCAAATTTGTAATGACAAGTGTGTGCAAATATCTTGCGCTGTGCAATTTTTAACAGTAACAAAAACGTGCACACTGAATTTTATATAGAGAGGTATTGATTTTAACAGTTAGCAAATCACAATCAATAAGAACTTTGATCTCCCCTAGGTTTGATCATGTTCATCTGCACTCTCACACAACCTATGTAGCAGGCCTGTAGCGGGTAATGAAGGATCTTCTCAACAGAAATTTTGCACACTGTCCATATCTGATTTGCTCGTAAAATGATACTTTAAAATGTCAGATTTCCCAATATCACTCACTTCTTCCCACTTGCAAATTCTCCAGCAACTTTTGCATTGCCACAATACACACAGGTAACACCATTTTCTGTGTTGTACATAAATATCTCTCCTGAACCCTCCCCCAGGTGACTGATGGTGGTGAACTCATTGATGGCAATGCCAATGAATATGAAGGGAAGGGCAGCAGTCTGTCTCATTGGAGTCTGGCACGTTTGTTATGTGAAAGCTACATGTTGCCCAGGTCAAAGGTGTTTGATATCATTATGTAACCGGACAGAATGGGTCAAAATATGTTCCCACGTGTAGAAACGTCCAGAACAAGAGGAGGTAGAACAAGCAACACACACAAAATGCTGGAGGAACTCAGCAGGCCAGGCAGCATCTATGGAAAATAGTTCTATTTTACCTATTTTATGTGTGTTGCTTGGATTTCCAGCATTTGCAGAGTTTCTTTTGTTTGTGGTTGAAGGTAGAACAAAGGAGATTTTCTCAGCTACTGATCTAAAAGATTTTGTTCCCTTTCCCCGAGTTCCTAATCCTTGTATTTAGACAGCTGGAGCTCAGCTCTGTCTGAAAGATGCATCGGTTCCCACTCCCTCATCAGCCGGAAGCTCCCCGGGGCCCGTGTACGGATGGTGGGGCTGAGAGAGAGAGAGAGAGGGAAGAGAACAGGACTGCCCCGGGATTGCGGGCCACGATGGCAGGAGCAATTGCCCCTCAGTCAGAGTCGAAACCCCCCGCCCGGAATATGCTCTTACCTGTAGCTGATCGTTCCGCGGCCTTTTGTGTACTGCGCGCATGCGTGATATTCGGGAAAGTCAACAACCCTGACGCCTGCGCATTTAATCGGTGCTGCAGCGCGGGCGTTATTTTTAAGGCACCGCTTTCTGGGTGATCACGGTGACTTTAGGTTTCTGCAGGCACCGGTTCCATGTCCATGCCTCACTGTGTTTTGTGTGTAGAAAACTCAGCAGCTGTTTTCACGCAGAAAGCAGCTTCCATAAATAATATACTCAATATCAACAGGCATTTCGCGTGTCAGGAGCCAAGGTACAATCCTCTCACAAAATGCAGATATAAAACACAAGAGATTCTGCTGTTGCTGGAAATGTAGACACACACACACACACACACACACACACACTATTCTGGATGAACTCTGCAGTTCGGGCAGCAACTAAGCAGAGGAGTACACAGTCTAGCCATGCCGAAGGGGCTCGGCCTAATCGTTATCTATTTATTCCTCTCCACATTTGCGGCCTCATCTGTTGATTTTCTCCAGTATTTTGCAGACATTAACCACCTTTTTAAAAATCAATCAGCTTCCAAATGTTTCTGTAGCCACATCCTGCTGGTCTGATTCCTCTTCTTCCTCCTCCTCCTCATAAACTCTAGACCCCATCTCTTTCTAGAGCCCCAAAGCCCTGACTCAGGCTGGCAACTCTTTGGTTTCTGCCTCTGCTCCATCGAAGATTCACTCGCTAGTCTGCTGTCAGACTTTAGAGGTGCATTGCAACAACCCAGCTGTCTATGGCACAGTCCTTTGAAATGAGTGAAAATGATAGAAAACGTTGAAAAGAGCGGGGAAGGAGGAGTTTAACCACCTTAGTTCAGAGCTCTAAAGAACATCAAAACCACAGTGAGTTCATCGTCTTATTCAGCCTGGAGACAATCATGCAGGAAATTCATGCAGGTGTATAGGATGATGAGAGGCATTGGTCGTGTGGATAGCCAGAGGCTTTTCCCAGGGCTGAAATGGCTAACACGAGGGGGCATAGGTTTAAGCTGCTTGGAAGTAGGTACAGAGGAGATGTCAGAGCTAAGTTTTTACACAAAGAGTGGTGTGTGTGTGGAAAGCACAGCCAGCGATGGTGGTAGAGGTGGACACAATAGGGTCTTTTAAGAGATTCTTAAATAGATACATGGAGGTTAGGAAAATAGAGGGTTATGCAGTAGGGTAATTCTAGACAGTTTCTAGAGTAAGTTACATGGTCGACACAACATTGTGGGCCAAAGGGTCTGTAATGTGCTGTAGATTTCTATGATTCCATGAAATTCAAAAAAAATCTCCTATCCCACGGAGTAGTAACTAGTTGCAACCTGTCATCACAGGGAGAGTGAGAGGGGAACGGCAGGGATAGATTTTCAAATACTGATATGGAAACGAAACCTGGGCAGGGACCAGATGGGCCGAGTGACCTCTCTAGTGTACATTGTGAGTGTGGTAGATACAGTAAGTACCTGAGACACGGGATTTGATACAGAACTGATTTATCTTTCACAGATCCACAATATTAAACATCAGTCTAGTTTAAGGCTAACATCAGCAGAACAGACTCCTCCAATACTCAGTGACCAGGGTTCAGTCCTGGGTGCGATGAGCAGCCGCAAGAACTGCAGAATCTGACAGTAACAGTCCCTCATGAACCTGCAGCTGCCTTCAGTCACTGTGATAGTTAAACATTTAACACAGGGCTGATTTGAATTAAAAAATACCATGAGAGGTCATCTATTACATCCAGTGCTTCCGGTGCGGCCTCCTCTACATCGGTGAAACCCGAGGCAGATTGGGGGACTGCTTCGTCGAGCACAATAGACAGGATCCCCTGGTTGCCACCCACTTCAACTCTGCTTCACATTCCCATTCAGATATGTCCATACATGGCCTCCTCTACTGCCATGATGAGGTTAAACTCAGGTTGGAGGAGCAACACCTCATATACCGTCTGGGTGGTCTCCAGCCCCTTGGTATGAATATTGAATTCCCCAACTTCCGGAAATTCCCGCCCCCGCCTTTCCCCTATCCCAGTTTTACTCTGCCTCCTCCCCCTGCTGCCTACCACCTCCCTCATGGTTCCACCTCCTTCTATAGCCATAACATATAACAATTACAGCACGGAACCAGTCCATCTCGGCCCTTCTAGTCCGTGTCGAACGCTTACTCTCACCTAGTATGTACCACACAACCAGCACACCATCCTTCGAATCCATATTCCTCCCCATTTCCTCGATTGGTAAATGCTGTTTGATGCTCTCCAAACGGAAGCACTTAGCCTGGGCTGCCACTGCGGCCTCTTCAACCTCCGGCAATCGAGATGTCCTCTGACTCTTTGACTCCTCGACCTCCACCCGCAGTCGCAGCAGTTCTGACCTACGCTCCGTGTCCATCTCTATCTGGGACGCAATTACACCACCAGCTTCTTCCAATCTGTGCTGGGTCGATTTCTTGAGCTTCTGCTGATCCTTTCGAAGGTTGGTCATTGCAGCGTCTCTTTGGATTAATTCATCAGTAATGACCGCAGTTTCGGCTCGGAATACCGTTTCCCCGTCTCCACTTTGATGAGCGTGGACTCCAATCCTGCAATGGGTGTCCCAAAATTGCAGCACTCAGTCTCCATCCTGCATTTCTGAGCGTTCAGTTCAGCGGTACAAATCTCCTCTCTCCGCCAAACACTCAGGATCTGCGTCCTTCTCCAGAGCTGGCACTCGTCCAAAGAAAGTTTTACTTAGTTTATCCCTAGTCGCCCGGGATTCCTCACTCGCCTCAATTCATAGTCTTCCAAGGTGAATCCCAATGCTAGGAGATCATCCAAATACACCAAAACTCCAAACAAGTCCACATCCCCCGTCCCCCGCGGGAAGGTTGCAAGGGCTCCGGATATGCCCTGTGGCATCTTTTCGGACTGGAAGAATCCTAGGGGACCTATAACTGCCGTCTTCTCCTCATTGGCCTCACTCATCGGGATCTGGCAACATCCACTCCTCAGATCCAGCACATTAAACCACATCGCACCATTCAGACAGACCATCGCGTCTTCGGCCGTCAGACCCGTATTCAGGTCAATGACAGTGCGCCTTATCAGAGTCCTATAATCCACACACACGTCCTTCACGGCTGCAGGGGCCAGTCGCCGCGACCCCTCTCTCAGGTGTCTTCAGCGGTCAACTCCCCTCCCTCGTGGTATTTTGGAGCTTCCACTAAGAGGGTCTCACCCTCAGATACTTCCCCCAGGCCGTACCACCATCGGCTCTCGTTTAAATTCGGTACCGGCCCAATGCTGCTACACACGTCCAGATGAATATTCGGCCAATGTTGTTAATATCACTACATTTTGCGACTTTCATTTACAACGATTTAATATTCTGTATCTCTGTTTCTCTTACATAAAAAGCCATCCTTAAAGGCACGCGCCTCTGACTTTTCAGGCGGCCATAAATTCTGGGAGTGGAATCAGCAAAATGGTCCAGTTCATTCAAAACATCATCGGGCGTGATTTCTTTTTATATATCATATGCATATACCAGAACCGAGCAGCCATGCATTGTGTCGGTTAAGGTTGGGATATTTAGATCTGCTGCCGCAGACGGAGCTAAGTGCTCTTCAGCGTTTCTGTAATTTAATAGCTATCGGGTTCTCATAATTGCCAATACACGAAACGCCGTTGTTTTGGAGCCAGATGATAATTTACGATAATACGTGTTTCTTGAAATCAAACAATTTGATAAACAAGTTACTAGACGTTTACTAAATTCGATATAATTTTATCTCACTGCACTACCCAAAACACACTATTTCTTAGAGCTACAGCACACGGAATCGATCAATTTGGCATAGCACAGCGGTGGCGTCTGAAATGCTAGTAATAGCTAGTTCTGTTTTTCCCTATGGTTAGCACTTATCTCACTAAGTCTTTCTTCCCAATATCCAGAAATTCTGGTAAGCATCACAGACAAAGTAAATATAAATGGTATCTGAAAACAAATATTTCTAACATAAGCGGAGTTTCTAAGTGCTGTGAAGAAATTCAGAATTTTGTAACACAAGAGACAGAAGAACAGACGAGGTGGCCGAGAGGTTAAGGCGATGGACTGCTAATCCATTGTGCTCAGCACGCGTGGGTTCGAATCCCATCCTCGTCGAGACCTCTTTATGTGAGGGGCCATCTGTTGAACTATTACTGTACTTTAAAGCTTCCAAGTCTCCAATATTTGCCAGATAGTTTGCTTTGTGAGTCATGAAAAATAATGTTCACAATTGGAATTTGTCTCCAAATTTGGTCATTTGGAGAGGAATTAGGCCATTCCGCCCATCGGGTCTGCTCTGCCGTTCCAGCATGGCTGATATACTATCCCTTTCAACCCTATTCTCCTGCCTTCTCCTCGTCACATATGACCCCCTTACTGATCATGAAACTGTCAATCACCTCTTTTAATATATCGAATGACGTGGCCTCCACAGCTATCTGTAGCAATAAATTCCACAAATTCACAACCATCAGGCTACAGAAATCTCTCCTTACCCCAGTTCGAAAATGACTTCCTTATATTCTGGGTTAGTTCCCTCTATTCTTAGACTTCTCCACGACAAGAAGCATCCTCTCCATGTCCACTATCTCCAGGCCTTTCATTATTCGATAAGTTTCAATGGGATACCCGCGTCATTCTCCGAAACTACAGCAAGTATAGTCCCAAAGTCATTAAACGCTGTGCATATTTCGCCTTGTAATTCCCAGGATCATTCTGGCGAATGTCTCCTGGGCGCTTTCCAATGCCAGCACACCCGCTTTTGGTTAAGGAACAGACGCTGCTCAATATATTCCAACTGCGGTCTGACCAATGCCTTACAAAGACTCAGCATTACATCCTTGTTTTCCTTTTCCAGTTCTCTCGACATGTAAACTGTCACTGCATTTCCCTTCGTTAATACTGAGCCAACCTGCAAGTTGATCTTTCGGGAATCCTGTACCAGGTCTCCCGCTTCCTTCTACACATCTGTTTTCTGAACATGCTCGCCGTTTAGAAAATAGACCACGCCTTTATAGCTTCTGCCTAAGTGAACGACCATACACTTCCCAATATAATTTTACATCTCTCTCCTAATCAGTTCAGTTCCTTCTGCCAAGTTCCTGCTGATCAACACTCACACAACATAACCATCAACCTATATTTATACCGTTTGCAAACTGGCCAGAAAATTATCAATCCCCTTATTCAGATTATTGACATATAACGTGAAAATAAGTGACCCAAACACCAACTGGTCACCGGCAGCCGACAAGAAAAACGCTCCATTTAATTCCACTCGCTGCCTCCGGCCATTCAGCCAATCTTCGATCCATGCTAGTATAACTCCCGTAATACCATCGGCTCTCCTCTTGTTAAGAATCCTCAAGAGTTGCACCCTGTGACATTCCTTCTGATTTTCTAGGCCAGCAACATCCACTGACCCGTCTCCATTTATCCTGTCTGTTATTTCCTCGAGGAATTCCAACAGATTTGTCAGGCTAAATTTCCCCTGAGGAACACCAGGCTGACTTTGTCCTATTTTATTATGTGCCTCGAAGTGCCCCGAAACTTCATCCTTAATAATGGACAATATCGTCCTAAACACGGAAGAAGACTAACGGGTCTAACATTTCCTGTAACACAGATAAAAGTTGCTGGTGAACGCAGCAGGCCAGGCAGCATCTCTAGGAAGAGGTGCAGTCGACGTTTCTGGCCGAGACCCTTCGTCAGGACTAACTGAAGGAAGAGCTAGTAAGAGATTTGAAAGTGGGAGGGGGAGAGGGAGATCCAAAATGATAGGAGAAGACAGGAGGGGAAGGGATGGAGCCAGGAGCTGGACAGGTGATTGGCAAAAGAGATATGAGAGGATAATAGAACAGGAGGCCTAGGCAGAAAGAAAAGGGGGATGGGGGAAACAGAGGATGGGCAAGGAGTACAGTGAGGGGGACAGAGGGAGAAAAAGGAGAGTGAGAGAAAGAATGTGTGTATAAAAATAAATAACGGATGGGGTTAGAGGGGGAGATGGAGTATTAGCGGAAGTTAGAGAAGTCAATGTTCATGCTATTAGGTTGGAGGCTTCCCGGACAGAATATAAGGTGTTGTTCCTCCAACCTGAGTGTGGTTTCATCTTGACAGTAGAGGAGGGCGTCGATAGACATATCAGAATGGGGATGGGACGTGGAATTAAAATGTGTTCAGAATGGGAATGGGAATAAAATTTCTTGTCTTTTGTTTCTCTCCCTTTAAAGAGTGGAGAGACATTTCCAATTTTCCAGTTCTCCTGAACTGTTCCAAAGTCTGCTGTTCCTTGAACGATCAGTACAAATGCGCCTACAGGGGAAAATGTATGAGTGTCACTGTAAGTTGCGATGTTTATCAGTTTCCTCATTCAGCCTCCGTCTCTTCGCAACGATGAAGGGCGGATGGAGGTGCATGCGGAAATTCTGAACTGGGAGTTGAGCGCACAGATCCCGAAGCAGGTGATTTTCAAACCTTCCTGCAGAACACGCGTCAGAAACGTTTAAACACAGCGCGGTGTCGATTAATACTCGAGTGTACCGAACTGATATCAAAGACAGATCGAGCGGAGTATGTTCTCGTCATCCGATTCCGGAGACAGCAGAAGAGCGGCACAAAGTCCGGACCGAGTAAGTGAAATGCATCAACCGCGGCCCCGCAGGCGAGGAATCTACAAGTAAAACACAAACTGAAGGAATTTCCATACAGCGCATGAATACTGTGGGCGGCACCGATTAAACCGCGATTTCCCCACCCATCTGTCTCTTTACTTCCGATGTACAGTTTTATGTTTTCTCCCTTCCATTCTGCTGATACCTCCGGATACATTTTGACTGACATTTCTGCAACTTCAGTGATACATATTTTATATCGACTGTGGGCAGATTGGAACATCAGTGGTAAGTCCGCCATCAAGACATTGAAGAATATACGTAACAGTGGCCGGTTTGATGAGGATAACTGACCCTTATGTTTTAATAATGTAATAGAGGTAACAGGGTGCCGAGGGAACATCGGGAGCTATGTGTTGAGTCACAGGGCAAAGTGTATACCGAAATATAAACTTATTCGTGACGTTAACGACGAAGAAAGGAAAAACATCACTGGTTAATTACTCATCTGCATGCACGCGTGGGATATTCCGTAAGTAGTTACATGTTGCATCAGTACTCAGCAAGACCGACATATTAAAATATAGTGACTATAACTCTATACCGATATACGATCTCGCATCATCATCATCTTGTCTCGAAACAAAACGGTTCCCAATTCCCTTGCTCTGTAGATTATGCACGAGGTTTTTGACCATTCCTTTTCAATTTCCCGCAGGGGTATTCCCATGATAATAAATGTAAATACGAACGTAAAAGTTCGCGGGATCTTTGAGATCACATGCCTCCTAAATCCTGGAGCCTAAAGGGTGTTTCTGTCCAGGATTGAACTGGAGACCTTTCGCGTGTAAAGCGAACGTGATAACCACTACACCACAGAAACGCTGTCAGGAGCTCAATGTTCTACGCTTTTGAGCATTGACCAGACACCCTCCACCTCCGACTCTCTATTTATTCATCCTGCTCTTAAGGACAATTTTTTTTCTGCCCGCAAGCAATAGAAAACGAAATTTTGTCCACTCTTCGTTCCCACTTCAGGAACAAGGGCCAACTTTATAGGGCATATTTATTAAATTCACGACGAATTTGCTGTGATGTTTTGGTCAGGGCGCAACATCCAACAACATCTGACTGTACCTCTTCCTAGAGATGCTGCCTGGCCTGCTGCGTTCACCAGCAACTTTTATGTGTGTTGCAACGAAAAACGTATCGGCCGCTGCAGTGTCCTTCAGTCACCACATGGTGGCTCCCCGCCTCTCAAGGATAATTCAGCTGTAATTTTGACATTTCTCGCTGTAGATTAGTTCTTCGCCAGTCTTCGCCAATCTTCCGTTCTCGTCACTCTCGCCAGAACGTTAATTGAAGGAAATAATTCATAGACAACGGAAATAGTGAAAACAAGAGGAAATAGCATCTGTAGAGTCAGAAACCAATGTCTTTAGCCCCGCCTAGTGCACAAGCGAGCTATTATTAAACACACAATCACACTAATGTTTCATTAATTCCATCTTAATCTTCATTTTCCAATCTGTTCCGTCGTATCTGAACCAGACCCACTCATCTGCGGATAATCAAACAACCTCTTTTGGATGGAAAATTATATTAATCACAATAACCATCAGGAAGCGAGGCCCGTGTGACAGGAGAGCGGGAATGTGAGCATTTTACAGCAGTGCTGAGTCGGTCACATCAGAGGTCGCAGGTCACAGAGAGCCTGAAGGATCTGATAATCGGCATGTCAGTAGATTTGGTGGAGGGCTCCATTCTTTAACAGCAGCTTGGTAAAGCAAGTCAGAAATCGGATTACACTGGACATGGAAGAACTGATTTATAATTCTGTTCCAGAATGGAATCGTCTCAACTGCAGGTTTCAATAGTTTAGTGTGAAAAGTAACCAAGGAATTGCCCATTTCCGGACCTTTTAGTTTTCATTCCGTGCGCTCACCTTGTATTGTAACGACAGCCGCAATGACATGGATAATTCCTCCAGTTTAACCCCATGTCAGGGTGCTGGAAGATGGAGTTTGATACTGTCCTCCAAGCATTTGCGGCTCGGCGCGTATGCTGGGTACATCGCATGTCGCGCGGTTTCACTGGGTAACTGATAGCTTGCATATCGGCCGGGACTCCACCTTTGATTTAATGTCATGTACAGGAGGAACAAATCCATGCGGGGTTTTATCGGGATTATGGACAGTATATTGTTTTAATTTACGCTGGCAGATCAGTGCACATATTTATTACGTGAGTGAGACGTGGACGTGACTCCGTTCAATGCAGAGGTAATTTTAGCAACGTGGAGAAACTGTTGTGGTGTTTCTATCGCATGTTTCAATGAGGAACGGACTTTGGTGGGCAAAGGGATTCTCTCCTCGACCTGTTCTTTTACGTTGGGTTCACCTATGTAAAGAACAGATTGGCTTCAATGATGAGAGCTCCGGCCAGTCTGTTTGGAGAGTGGATGGTCAGCTCTTTCCAAAATTAATTACAACATGAGGACTCCACTTGTAAAAAACAATCTACGTTCAATTTAGTGACACAATCTTAGCCACTGTTTTACTGCGCTGGGGTGGAAGGAGAATCGATGTACGGGATCATCAGAGGTATGAGAGATTTCTGTTACAACTGTAGGTTGGTGAATGTCGGTTGCGACCATCCGCCCAACGACAGCTTCTCGAAAAAGCATAGGGGGACATTCGAACCGTGGCTGTGTTGTGATTCGAAGCCCCTTCACTTTAAAGACTGGAGACAGAAACCTCTCGGCTACACTACCCGTGAGCAGATTACATGATGATCTGAAATTGATTGCACACGGTTCATGTATTGAAGTTCCCAACAGAAAAAAAAAACACGCATGGAAAGCAGTGAAAACCAGGTGGAAAAGTGACAGGTAGGGGCAGTTGTCAGCAAGAGGGATAGATGGGGCGGGGGGTGGGTGGGGTGGCAGGGTGAGCGCTAATGGAAATTATGAAGTAAGGTAACCCGAATATAACGCTCTGAGGGTTACTTGCGATCGTAAAAAGTAGGTCCTGTGTCTCTGGGAATCACTTTGTGTCTTAAGACTGCCAATGCGAGTAATCTTTGCATTTGGTCTGCCACGTGGGAATTAATGGAGACTTACTTTGCTTTCTTCAGGTTGCTGGTCCCAGGTGTTCGAAGGCGGTGGTGTAGACAGCGTCTCTGAAGGCCGTCCACTGTTCCTCAACGCTGGTCCCGTCTTCCTGTGGTGTGTCTGGCAGTCTGCCTTCAAGGTCATCGACGAGTTCTTCTGCAACCCTGCTGCTTTTCGGCTTGGAGACATTCAGCCTTTTTGCAATCTTCTGCCCTTGGGGTCTTTGCATCATGACAGGGCCTCCTGCTTTGAAGCCTGAACTTGGACACAATGAGGCGGCACCACACATGGCTCTCGTCACTCTGACACCCATCCTGTCCCTCTTCCTGGTGATGATGCAGTCAATCAGATGCCAGTGCTTCGAGTGTGGGTGCATCCATGACGTCTTCTTGCGGGTGGGTAGGTGGAACAGGGTGTTGGTGATGACAAGGTCGTGTGTGGCACATGTCTTGAGGAGCAGAAGGCCGTTGTTGTTACACTTGCCAGTGCCGTGTCTTCCGATGATCCCTTCCCAGGTTTGGGAGTCTGTCCCTACTCTGGCATTGAAGTCCCCGAGAACGATGAGCTTCTCTGACTGTGGGATTGCTGAGATGAGGGCGTCGAGTTCTTCATAGAACTTGTCTTTAATGTCATCTGGGTTGGTCATGGTGGGAGCATAGGCACTAATCAGCGTAGCACTCTTCTTGTTTGCAAGTGGGAGCTGAAGTGTCATCAGGCGGTCGTTGATGCTCTCTGGGTGCTTGGTGAGTTTACGGGCGAGGTTAGAATTGATGGCAAATCCCACGCCTGCTTCTCGTCGTTCAGCGCTGCTGCGACCGCTCCAGGAGAACCTGTATCCACCAAGACTGGTTTGATGAGAATGATGAAGAAATACAGGCACTACTAACGGAGAAACATCAACATTACAGAGCGCATAAGAAAGACCCCACGTCGCTAGCCAAGAAAGATGCCTTTACCAACGCAAGAAGAAAGGTGCAGAAAAAACTTCGCGAGATGCAGGACAGCTGGTTCAGCAAGAAGGCCGATGAAATCCAGGGCTATGCAGACAGCCACGAGTAAAGCGCTTCTACGATGTGCTTAAGGCTGTATACGGACCCCGATCCTCCGGCTCCTCACCCCTCCTCAACGCAGATGAGACGCAGCTGCTGACAGAGAAGAAGCAGATTCTGGATCGGTGGGCTGAGCACTTTAACAACGTCCTTAACCGCCCTGCCGACATCAACGACGAGGCCATTGCCCGCCTGCCCCAGGTAGAGATCAACAAGAACCTCGACACTTTCCCCACAGTAGATGAAGTCAGGAAGGCAGTGAAGCAACTCTCCTGTGGCAAAGTGCCAGGACCCGATATAATCCCTGCTGAGGTATACACAGCAGGAGGCCCTGTCATGATGCAAAAGCTGACTGTTCTCTTCCAGTCCATGTGGAAAAAGGGACAGGTCCCGCAACAGCTGAAAGATGCCGGCATAGTCCACATTTACAAGAGGAAAGGCAACGGCCAGTCTTGCGACAAACACCAAGGCATCTCCCTCTTGTCCATTGCGGGGAAGATTCTGGCCCGCGTCCTGCTCAACCGCGTTCTCCAACATCTTGATCAAGGTCTGCTCCCAGAAAGCCAGTGCGGCTTCCGTGCTGAACTTGGGACGGCGGACATGATTTTTGCTTCGTGCCAACTCCAGGAAAAATGCCAGGAGCAACACAGCGACCTCTTCGTGACCTTTGTCGATCTAACCAAGGCTTTCGATACGGTCAGCAGAGAAGGCTTGTGGAAGATCATGGAGAAGTTTGGCTGCCCCAGCAAGTTCATCACAATCGTCCGGCAGTTCCACGACGATATGATGGTGAAAGTTCTGGATGACGGCGACGAGTCGGAGACCTTCCCAGTAAGAAATAGCGTCAAACAAGGCTGCGTCCTTGCCCCGACTCTGTTCAGTATGGTATTCTCTGCCATGCTGACAGATGTCTTCCGTAACTACGAAGAAGGAATCCACGTCAGGTACAGGACTGACGGCAGGTTGTTCAACCTTAGGCGCCTGCAGGCAGTTACAAAGGTGCAAGAGACTGTCATCAGAGACTTCTTGTTTGCTGATGACTGCGCACTCAACGCCAGCACAGATCAGGAGATGCATCGTGAAACGGACTGCTTCTCACAAGCATGCGACAACTTCGGTCTCACTATCAGCACCAAAAAGACCGAAGTTATGTACCAGCCTACCCCAGGAAAGCCATAACAGGAGCCGCACATCACGGTGAAGGGCCAGAACCTCCAGGCAGTCGACAACTTCACCTACCTGGGCAGCATACTCTCTCGCGCAGTGAACATAGACGCCGAGACCTGGACTGTCTGCAGCAGACACGCCAAACAGCTCAACCACTTTCACCTGAGCTGTCTCCGCAGACTCCTCCACATCAGGTGGCAGGACACAGTCCCCGACACGGAAATCCTGGAACGAGCTGGGCTCTGCAGCGTCTACACCCTCCTGCTGAAAGCCCAAGCCAGGTGGGCTGGACATGTGGTCAGAATGCCAGACAGCCGATTGCCTAAGCAGCTGCTGTACGGAGAACTGTGTCAGGGCAAGCGCTCAGTCGGGGGGCAGAAGAAACGTTACAAAGACCGCCTCAAAGCGTCCCTCAAAGGCCTGGGTGTCGACATCAACACGTGGGAGCCGCTTGCCCTCCACCGTCCAGCTTGGCGCAGCAAGATCACCACAGGAGCCCGTGCAGCTGAAGTCAGGCGCACCATCGAGGCGCAACGAAAGCGTGCTGTGAGCAAGGCCCGAGCAGAATCCACTGCCATGACAGCACCCACCCACTTGTGTCCCACATGTGGGCGAGCCTTCAGGGCCCGGATTGGCCTCATCAGCCACCTCCGGACCCACAGCCACCAATCTCCCATTTGACTTTGAAGCCATGGTCATCTCCGACTACGAAGGACGAACAACAACAACAACAAAGAAGGTTCACCAGATTGATTCCTGGGATGGCAGGAGTTTCATATGATGAAAGACTGGATCGGCTAGGCTTATACGCTATGAATTTAGAAGATTGAGAGGGGATCTTATTGAAACGTATAAAATTCTAAAGGGATTGGATAGGCTAGATGTAGGAAGATTGTTGCCGATGTTGGGGAAGTCCAGAATGAGGGGTCACAGTTTGAGGATAAAGTGGAAGCCTTTTAGGACCGACATGAGGAAAAACTTCTTCACACAGAGAGTAGTGAATCTGTGGAATTCTCTGCCACAGGAAACAGTTCATTGGCTATATTTAAGAGGGACTTAGAAAAGGCCCTTGTGGCTAAAGGGATCAGGGGATATGGAGGGAAGGCGGGTACAGGGGTCTGAGTTGAACGATCAGCCATGATCGTACTGAATGGCGGTGCAGGCTCGAAGGGCCGAATGGCCGACTCCTGCACCCTATTTTCTATGTTTCTATGTTTCTATATCAGCTGCACCTAACACGATGGACACAGGTTCAGTGGAAGTGTAGGTTTCAGAGTTTGTCCCGTAATGTGTTGACTTTCTTTGTTCCATTCTGACGTAATGCAATGACGCGACGATTTAATTGGACATTTGCCGGCCGAGGCTACTGTACTTTCATTGTTCACAACGAGAAACATTGTAACAATAAACACACTGAGTTTGGCTGCTCAATCTACGGAACACTTGTCTACGCGGTTGATCCCGAGTTCCCGATTAATGCTGAATCCACTGGTATCAGGAATTTAATCTCCGTCTGCGGTGGGGGATATGTGCGTTGATGATCCTGCTGCCTTTCGTTTCCCTCTAGGTTTCATTTCCACCCGAATTAGAAGAAGATTTGTACAATTTGATAATAAATGTACCTTTTAATCTGAAGTTATACCCGCTTGAGCTGAAAGCGAAGATCGATAAGGAGGTTCATCGATCAACCTTGCTTTTATAAGATGAAACTTGCTCTTATTAGTCGAAGCCTTAAGTTCAAAAGTGAAGGGGTTATGTTGCAAATTTATAAAACTCTGATTAGGCTATTTCTGGAGTATTGCATACAATTCTGGTCGCCCTACTGTAGGAAGGAAGTTCAGGCTTTGAAGAGGTTGAAGAGGAGGTTTACCTGGATGCTGCCGGGTTTAAAGGAAATGTGTGTTTATGGAAGGTTGCATTAACATGGTTTGTTTTCTCTGGAGCACCGGGAGCTGAGGGGAGATCTAGTAGAGGTCTAGAAGATTATGAGGTGAAGAGTTAGAGTAGACAGGGTGTGTCGGTTTCCCAGGGTTGAAGTAACTAATACCAGATGGCATGCATTGAGGATGGGAGGAGGTAGATTCTGGGGAGATGTCAAGGTCAAACTTTTTTGATCAGAGTGGTGGATGCCTGGAGTGCATTGCCCGGTACGGTGGTAGAAACAAAAACATTAGAGGCTTTAAAGAGATCAGAATCAGAATTCAGGAAAAAAAAATCGGGTTTATTATCATCGGCATGTGTCGTGAAATTTTGTAACTCAGCAGCAGCATTTCAAAGTAATACATAATATCGACGAAGAAAATAAATAATAATAAATAAGTAAATCAATGATGTTATACGTATATCGAATAGATTAAAAATTGTGTAAAAAAGCAGAAATAATATATATTTGAAAATAGAGGTAGTGTTTATGGGTTCAATGTCCATTTAGAAATCGGATGACAGAGCGGAAGAACCTGTTTCTGAATCGCTGAGTGTGTGCGTTCAGGCTTCTGTGCCTCCTATCTGATGGTAACAGTGAGAAAAGGGCATGTCCTGGGTACTGGAGGTCCTTAATAGTGGACGCTTTCTGAGGTACTTCTCCTTGAAGATGTCCTGGGTACTTCGTAGGCTAGTATCCACGATGGAGAGGAACAAATTTTACAAACCTCTGCAGCTTCTTTCGGTTCTGTGCAGTAGCCCCACTCCCCATACCAGACAGCGATGCAGCCTGTCAGAATGCTTCCCAATGTACATCTATAGAAGCTTTTCAGTGCATTGGTTGACATACCGAATCTCTTCAAACTCCCGATGAAGTACAGACGTTTTCTTGCCTTCTTTAGAACTGCATCGATATGTGGCGACCAGGATAAGTCCTCAGAGATCTTGACACCCAGGAACCTGAAACTGCTCACTGTCTCCACTTCTGATCCCTCTATGAGGATTGGAATGTGTTCCTTCGTCTTACCCTTCCTGAAGTCCACACTCAGCTCTTTCGTCTTGTTGATGTTCAGTGCCAGGTTGTTGCTGCGACACCACTCCGCTAGTTGGCATATCTCAGTCCCCTAGGCCCTCTCTTCTCCATCTGAGATTCTACCTACAATGTTTGCATCATCAGCAAATTTATAGGCGGTACTTGATGCGCACATTTGATTACTCGATATCCACATGGATGTCAGGAAGATCGAGGGATATGGACATGGTAGGAAGGAGGGATTAGAGTTTGAGTATCTTTGATTTGCTGTTTAGATGCCACGGCAATACACTGTGGGCCGAACGGCCTTTTCACGTATATTTCTGTGCTGTTTGCTGCATGATATTGGAATTTCTTCCAGTTTTCCTTTCCAGATATTTACAACCAAGTGTTTGCAGCGCTGGGCTCTAGTGGCGCAATCGGTTAGCGCGCGGTACTTATATGGCAGTACACGGCGGAGAAATGCCGAGGCTGGGAGTTTCAGCCTCACCTAGAGCACTTGTGATTTTAATGCTTGCAACACCCAGGTGACTGCGCGTTTTTCAAGCTGAGCACCCTGTTTATTACTTGCATTTAACTTCGAAGCGATGCACCTTTGACCTTATTCACTAAAAGGCATGTGCCCGCGGGGCTGCAAACATTCTCCGTGTTTGCTTCTCTCGCTCAACACGCGTAGCCTCACTTCCCTTTGTTGAACGTGCCTGAACAAGCGATTTCTTTGTTGAATCAGGACATCACAAGCCCAACACATTCCTGTCTTCTCAATTCAATTAACCAAACAGTGAAACAACGAACCCGACCTTTCCTGAAGCCATGCCTCAGAAACGCTGTAATTGCACCTCGCCTTGGTTCGCTGTGCTGTCGATTAAGCTCAATGTTTACTTACTACGGCGAGTTGTTTCAGGCCCACGCGAACAAAAGAGATATTAATCGTGGCCTCAATGGCCAGAAATGGTATCGAGATGATGATATCTCTATCCCTCTCTCCCAACATGAAGCTCCACTATTTCAGGACAGAATTATAAAATAATTCTCACATGTCCTGTGTTCACTAAGCCTCTGTGAAAGAGAGGACACCTCCCCCGATTCTACTGACATGCTGAGATTCCGTTTCCAATGGTCAGATCCCTCTAGCTGCAATGCGATCCCTCCACTGCGACCTTTGATTTGGTCTATTTGCCTGAAGGTTGTTGTTCCCAATATAAATTTCCTTCACAATCGGTCGTATAACTGGCCTTTCATGTCTTTGTCTGGTTGCGATCCGACGGATTAGATTGGAACATGATCATCAGTGAGATATCAGTGTGATGGTGTGTCTGGTGTTAGTGTGGATTCAGTGTGACGATTGGCCGTGATTCATTACTCTACAGCTGGTATCATCTCACCAGTAACTCCGGCTTGTAACGCGTCCTGTTGTCTATAAGTGTATCGGCACGTTGTTCAGTCACTTTCAATTAACTTGTAATCTGAGGTGATGAGAAAGGACGAGAGAGACAGGGTGAGAAATCTTAAAGGCGCCGTTGAATTTAGTTCGTGAGCTGGAGCACAACCTCGTGGGAGGGGAAGGGGGAGATCCAAAATGGTAGGAGAAGACAGGAGGGCGAGGGAGAAAAAGGAGAGAGAGAAAAATACACACACGCACATATATGTGTGTGTGTGTGTGTGTGTATTCTTTTTCTCCCTCTCCTTTTTCTCCCTCTGTCCCTCTCACTATACCCTTCGCCCATGGGCTTCACCCTCCCCCTTTCCTTTCTCCCTGGGCCTCCTGTCCCATGATCCTCTCATATCCCTTTACCAATCACGTGACCAGCTCTTGGCTCCATCCCTCCCCCTCCTGTCTTCTCCTATCATTTTGGATCTCCCCCTCCCCCTCCCACTTTCAAATCTCTTACTAACTCTTCCTTCAGTTAGTCCTGACGAAGGGTCTCGGCCTGAAACGTCGACTGTACCTCTTCCTAGAGATGCTGCCTGGCCTGCTGCGTTCACCAGCAACTTTTATGTGTGTTGCTCGAAATTCCAACATCTACAGATTTCCTCGTGTTTGCTGTTTGAATTCCTTGCTGTATATAAGCAACATAGTTCAGTTACCTGTTACATGTCGCGCCCTGACCAGCACCCCACAGGAAATTGTTAATGCATGTAACCGTATATGTCACATAAATGCAATAATTGTCATTGAAAGCGAAGAGGAACGGTGGGTAATGACTTGTTCTTATTGCTGTATTGCAGAGCAGGGTGGGGAGGAGGTGCCTCGGGTCATTGCTCAATAGCGCAGAGTATTGAGCGCTTTGCAGAGTTTCTGTGGTGTAGTGGTTATCACGTTCGCTTCACACGCGAAAGGTCCCCAGTTCAATCCTGGGCAGAAACATCGTTTGGGCTCCAGTGTTTGGGATGAACTTGAAACTGAACTTTTCAGTTCGTGTTCAGGTTTACTGTCGTGGGCATCCAGGGTGTAAGTACATGAGCATCCGCTTTTCCAGCAGTAGCACATTGTATTTCAAACCTGACAATGGTAAAGTAAAGAAAGAAAAAATAATAAAAATGATATATAATTTCCAGGAAAACATAAACGGATTTAAACATAAGTAGGTTCGTGGATGACGTAGACGGCACAACGGGAGAATTAGCGGTTCGAAGCTATTGTCGCAGAGCGGAGGATGTGTTCTGGTGTCACCGGAGCGGACATCTCAAATGTTCCCATCCAGACAAACATCAGGAGCAAATACCGTGTCCTGCAAAATTTCAAAACTACTTTAAGATGTTAAATCGCTCCACATCCTTCCTGTAGTCAGGTGACCAGAACTAAGCACAGTACCCTAAGTAGGGTCTGACCAGGGTCCTATCCAAGACTATCCCTATTACATTTTCTGCACAAAGAAGTAATATTTGCCATTCTCCCATCCTCCCGTACTACTTCTGTGGACAGTGATGATGCAAATGTCATGTCCAAAAGCGCTGCAACATCTTCGCTCGCTTTCTATAATTACCTGGATTACATAGCTTCCAGCACCGGGAAATGGTTTATATTCATGTATTCCCAGTTTCTAGGTCGTAATTCTAAGTGTCTACATGCCTCAGCTCACCCGCATTTTTTCGCTGTATCCACATTCATCAAGGTCTCACTGACTGGTGAATCCCGAAGCAAAGTATCAAAGTGTCACTGCCTCCTTGGACTACAAACAAGTTTCCTCTTTTATCTCTGATCTCTCCCACTCTCTCTCGTTATCCTCCTGTTTTTCACCTATCTTAATGCGGCTCTCTCATGCCTTCTCATACCTCCTTTTAATTTTTCTAAGTCGATTGTTAAATCCCTCCTGGCTGCATTGTGACTTTCCATAGCACTGTCTGATCCTTTCTTCCAAAACCTTCAGTATATTTATTTCTTTTTCTTGAAGAGGTGTTCCATATCTCTTATCAACCAGAGTTACTTTACGGAGCCATCCGATCCCCACCTCAATGAAAGAAGCTAATACTGAATCCCAATCAATGCTGCATTAACGATCTCCATATTTGAATATGTGCATTTGAAGGTACAAATCGCTTCCCAAAATCGGCTCCAACGTTCCTACCCAATAGTATCAATTAAGTGCATTCCATATTGTCTGCTGCTATCCCAGTGTAAGGTATGTCGAATCGCTGTGCTCTATCCATCTGAACTGCTGACACGCGGAGAGATCAGTTACCTGATCCATTTCACTTTCTGGTGATCCTAGCACAGGATCGACTGTTCACTAGTCCACCTGCCCGCTACTTGTACCAATTCTTCTGCCTGTACACAACTGAGAAATTCTGTCACATCTAAACCTTTTAAACAGAGGAATTGCCGATGAATATCAGTGAAGTTTAAGTTGCCTGTGACAACAGCCGTGTTAATATAAGCAGCTGTGCAAAATCTATCTTCCGATCTGTCACTGTCTGTGTGTGTTGTTTTCGTTTTGGTGATGGGAGGTCTGTACAGAATACTCTCAAACGAGTGTTTGTTCCCTTCCTACTTCTGAGTTCCACTCACAGTCCATTAGCATACAATCCCACCACATTGTCCCCGCTTTCCGCGCTGTGCTACTATGAAGCTCCCCCTTTGTTTAAAAGGCTTTCCCTTTACTCTCTTTTACCCGACTATGAGCATTTTGAAACACCTGAACCTGTAAAAGTACGGAAATCATTCCTCTCCTTGTGATTGAATTGACTTTATTTCTTACGTCCTTCACTTACGTGAGGAATAAAAAAAAAATCTTTAGGTTACGTTTCTGTTTAAATGTGCAATGTGCCATCCTAGTAATTTATAATAATTTATAATAAATGGAACAGGCAATGGAACATAGAAAAACATTCAAACCAGCGTGAGTTAGTCAGTTTAATGGTCTGGTGGATGAAGCTGTCCCGGAGACTGTTGGTCCTGGCTTTTATGCTGCGGTAAGGTTTCCCGGATTATTGTCAGATCTCTGTAATAGTTTGGAATTTATTCATTTCAGGATGACCAGGCACATGATTGTTTGAATTTATGACGTACTTGCCAAACCTACTGAATTTTAAACTGCTTTATTCAAAAACTTCGCTGAATTGGAATTGGAGTTGGCGTTGCCTATACAGAAGGCCATTTAACGTAAACACATATTTCATTCCATCCTTCAGCTGTTGTCTGAATTTCCTTTGTGTCAGTGTGTAGATACAAGTATTGGTGCACACACTAAGAATTTGAAACATTAATCCAGTTTGCTGCAGTATATATACCGGGGAACTGAAATATCTGTCCTGGTAATAGTAATTTTCCACTTGCCATTTCAGAGAATGAGCTATATAGGGCATCCAAAACAATATGAAATTAGTTGAAATTGCAAACAATAAGATCATCGATTTTCTGCGGTTTTCCACCTCGGTATCTTTCTGTTTATCGCTGCTCTTCCGAAGCCCTCTGCGGGCTCTATTTGCCGCAATTATATGTCTTACTGTTAACCCATTGAAGATAAGAATTAAGCTGATTGGTAGCAATGGTGTTAAAATGCTCCCTCGTAATTCGAGTCCTTCCACACGGGTGAAGTAGTGTATTCATGTGTGCAGGAGCAACGCCACGGGATGTTGTCAATGATGACGTAAGGTTCAAGAGCAAAGTAAAACGGGACACTCTTCCCGCAACTCACTATAACCACGGTCACCATGATGACCGTTGCTGTTCTCTCAGTGCAGTATCGGTCCCGCAGTTTTCCACAACATATTGCGATGAAACGGTCGAATGTGAAACTGACCGTAAACCACACAGAACAGTCTCTCGTCACACCAAATAATACATTTGTCAGAGCGCATACAGGAGTGATCAGCAGTGATCTGGAATAAATGTAGATATTGTTGGTCCGGTCCACTAAAGCGAAAACTATAACCACCATCAGATCCGTTGTTGCCGTTCCAACCAGGTAACGGGTGATGCATTTGGACAGTCCGCACTTTCCCCGAGATAGGATCACGATCGCCGTTAAATTAACTACAAGAAATTTGGAGAGAGAGAAGCAGATTTATTTTATCCCATTCAGCGGAGCACATTCGCTTCTGACATTGAGGGCGGGACACCAGCTCGGCAGGTGAAATGGAATATACCTTATTGAACGGCGAGATAGGATCATTCTTTTCTGTCGCTTCTTCTAGTCATTTCGAGTCATTTGAACAAGAAGGTCACAGTAACAGCTGATGACATGTGTCACAATAAAACATGTTGTACGTATGTTCTTCTGAGCATATCAGAGAGATCGAGAGCAATGTTCCAGGGACCTTTGGTAATAAAAAGTTACCCGCCCAGAGGAATTTAGCTGCGGTTTACGGACGGATTGATGAGCGTTCATGTCCGGATTAGCAGAGAGTGGGTTGTTGATTTTTTGACTGTGACGGGTCTACTGCAGGGATTGGTGTTAGTCCCATTGCTATTTATCATGCATGTTAATGACTCAGATCTCGATGTAGAAAACTGAATCAGAAGAATTACGGACCACCCTAAGGTTGGGGGCGCTGTTCCGGCCAGAATCTCCATCCAAGCTTGCAGCTTGATGTCAGCTGGCTTGAAAACTGGCAGATGGCATTTAATACAGACAGTGTGCGACGGTCTGCGTTGTGAGGAACGGTGCAACGGGTTTCGACGCACATATTGAATATGTGGACTTTAGTGCGCAGTATTTAAAAAGAGACAAGGCGATACAGATTGATAACTCCAGGAAAGCGGCGTCACGGGCAAATCGGGTCGTATTGAGCTCGAATCACAGAGGCCTTCACAATCAGATCACTGTGTACACGAATCAGGACGTTTTGTTGAAGCTGTACAACACGTTGGTGAGACCGTACATAGAATATCGTGGGCTGTTCTGGCCATCTACTTACAGTTTTGAAATATCAATAAACTTCAAAGAGTGCAGCGATAATTTGAAAGGAAGAAATCGGGAAATGAACAGTGTGAATGCGCGCAGATCTTCCCCATCCAGGGTCAATACTATAGAGAGGCTGTGTGGATACTGAAGAGAGAGAGAGAGAGAGTGCATAGGCGATTTACAAGGATGTTGCCTGGATTGGAGGGCGTACCTTAGGAGAACCGGTTGAGTGTGCTTGGCCTTTCCTCCTCGTACTGACGGAGAATGAGAGCTGACTTGACAGAGATGTACAAGATGAAGAGAGACATTGATCGTGTGAATAGTCAGAGTTTTTTTTTTTGGTCCCCAGGTTAACACAAAGGGGTATAGTTTTAAGGTGCTAGGAAATAGGTACAGAGAGGATACCAGAGGTACGTTTTTCACACGGAGAATGGTGAGTGCCTGGAATGCACTGCCGGTGGCGGTGGTGGAAGCGAGTACAATAGGGTCTTTTAAGAGCCCTTTAGACAGGTACATCGAGCTTAGAAAACCAGAGGGCTATGCGCTAGGGAAAGTCTAAGGAGTTTTTAGAGTAGGTTACATATCGGCACAACATTGTGGACCGGAAGGTCTGTAATATGATGTAGATTTCTATGTTCTATGTCATATCCTTGGAGAACATCTACAACTAAAGTTCATAGGCTTGGGGAGAAAGTTGAAATATGCAAGAAGTATATGTAATAGAATTTATTCACTCAGAGGGTCGAGCGAGCGTGGAAGGAACTCCAAGCGTAACTGGTAGATGCGGATTCAATTGTATCATTTAGTGGAGGTTGTGTAGGGACGTGTATGAGAGAGGGACGGAGGGTGCAGAAAAATGGAGCGAGGCGGAAGATCACAGAGGGATGGCCTAGATTGAATGAAGAACCTATTTTCTATAGTAATAATCTGTGACTTCATGACTATCTCTGTCCCATTTCCCCATTCAGTGTCTTCTCATTTTCCACTTCGTCACCAATCTAAGTCTGTGCAGAATAGAGGGCGTATTCAAGCTCACCTTTCAATCTCATTTCCTTCTGCTTTTGTAGTACAAACTATTGCGTGCCTATTGTGAAACTGGTACCGAAGAGCGGCCCTCGGCTTATTAGATAACCGAAACCCTCAGCACCCTGCTTCCAGTGTGGAACTTGTACCAATGTGTGGCCTCGGTTGCCGGAGAAAGTCTCATGTCTGTATCTATCTTGGAACTGGTATCGATGTGCGGCCCACATGGGCAGAGGAGGGATGCTACATGCAATAGAACAGCAATGGTATGCGCCAGGAATAACAACAGCCATTGCTGAGGTTGTGAAAAGATGTGCCATCTGTCAGCAAAATACTAAGGCCCCAGGTCCGGCCACAGACGACCATATGCCTATGCCTGAGTTCACTTTTGAGAATTTGCGTGTCATCCTTGCGCAGGGGCCATGCTAATCTTCTCTGTATCGTACCATAGCTGCAAAGAATCGAAACCATCTCATGTGTGGGCTGACTATCTTAGGCAACAGTACAATAGATGGGTTTAATGCTGTCAACCAAGAACTGGCAGAGATGCTGCTGTATGCTCAACAGACTCGCTATGCCGTTGACTATGAACTTGCCCAACAAGGAGGGCTCTGTGCCATAGCAGGAGATAAATTTATCACCCATGTCAGGGACGAGTGGTATATTATTTCCTATGCTATAGGTGAAATACGTGATTACATAGATGGCTTCACGCAGGGGCCGGCGAGCTGGTGGGACTGGCTTACTGGCTGGTTCTCCAGCTGGAGGTTGTGAATCATCCATGGAGTTATGATAATTGTAGTGTTATGTCTTCTCGGGTGCTGTGTATGTGGAGCATTAACGCCGTGTTGTAATCAGTGGATCAAACATATTGTAAATCCTTTAGGCACCCCAGTAGTTCCCCAGATGATGGGGTCCATAGCCAGCGAAGAGCATTGGCTGGGGGAGAAAGTGTATCCGAGAAACGACTGTCCCTTCCCTGAAGGATACGAACCCTCTTTTCAGGACGAAGAAGAAAACAACGTACTAGGATGTTGATCTGGAAGATAGATCAACAAGGAGTGATTTGTCGTGGAATTTTCAAGCGTCAAAGGGTTAAAATGGACTAAACCAAATAAATGCCTGAAACCTGTGAAGGCGAGAGTTGGGGGCCGGGGGTGGGGTGGCGGCGGCGGGCAACGCACCAGTCTGTCCCTGTTTTTGTAATTCTTTATCACACATCAGCATATTTTTGCTAGAGCGGCTTCCTTATCGTGATCAAACGGCAACAGAATGTATTGCGTGTCTGCACTAATGTCAAGTATCAGGACCTGACTGTGAATGTTGTCATTTAATGTTGATTTAAACCCCAAGGCCTGCATCCTACAATTGATTGTGCTGTGCGCATGAGTGCGTGAACAGCTGATAACTAACCGATAACCCCTGCTTGTAGAGCTTACTGATATGTACTCAACTGCATCAATGAAGCTGTACTTGAAGCTGTTTCCGGAACTCTGACACCCCGCTCTTAGGGAAGAGCTTCCCGTGATATCACGAATAAAGATTGGTTGAAGCGATCTCCTCCGTGTCTGAGTGCAGTTCCTAATATTTATCCGACAAGGAAGAAACTCTATTCCCCTCAGTCTCAGCATTATCGGCAATACTCTTCTCAACCTGCATTTTGGGAGTCCGAATATAACTCTTGACTATTGCTCTCACTATTTCATGTGCCGTACGGTTAACATCATTACTACCTTTTCTCTATTCTTTTTATAGCTGTCTTTTCTTCAATATTTTACCTATATATTTATTGATCCGTATATTCGTCTATAGATTTGCTAAATATGCCTGCAGAAAATAAAGGATCTCAGGTTGTATGTTTTATGTACTTTGATAATAAATTTTACTTTGAACTTTCAACATTAATCTATTGTTTTTATTGTGCTTCTGACGACCTTGGGTTCGGAAGCTCCCTGCACAGCGTGAATAAACATTTTAAATCGACCCCGTTGTTCTGAAATTGACTCAACATCCAGCATTTCCCTTCAGTTTAATTTCTGAAGTCTCAGCCGCATCTGCACACATTTTCCTTTATGACATCTACTGTATTTTTTATTGATATAATCCCCTGGATTAACAATGAAATGATAACTTGCTCCGACAGGCTCAACAACTTCCGTACTGAGAATTCTACCCTGATTGTTACACGGTAACGTGGAACTCTCCTCAGTGTGGGGACATCGCTGGTCACGGATGTACGAAGGATATTAAATGCCTGTGATGAGGCTCTCGATGATTACCCATGGGACGATGTGAGGCAAGGAATTTAAACGAAGCTGGAGCAAAAGGAAGCTTGATTAAAAATTGGGTAGAATTACGGCAGCAAAATGGAGTACAAAGAGACTGATTAGATGAAGCAATCATGTTTTCCATGATGTGGAGACCCGTCTTGAAGAGAAGCTGTCAACCTTAATTAGAAGGCAAGGTATTTGCGAGGAAGGTGGTTGCGAGGAGCGTGTAAATAATGCATTTGAATCAGTTTTAGAATGCTTGTGAAAGAAAAGAGTGAGTGAAAAGAAGCAATTCCGTTTGCAGCGAAGTGGAAGTAAGAGCAAAATGTATGCTGATTTAAACACATTTTGAATGTAATGTCGAAATTATTTTCAGAAAAGGAACGTAACACTGGAGATCAAATGAAGTATCTGCAGCTGATAGGAAAGTTGCTGGGCCATCATTCCCATTCACAGAGAAATAATAAACAGGAGCTGGATTTGAAACAGGAGGTTGGTGGTGGACGTAGCGACGCAGCTCCGTATGGTTATGACGATGAAAGTCAGCACATTTCCAAACATCTCCTGCCAGCATACGATCAAAGAACCCAGTACTATTGTCACTACTCCGACTCCCTTCCCCATTTGCGACCAGAAAGAAACTCACAATGGAAGGAAATAGGAACAGGAATCTGAATGAAGAATATAACATGCACTACGGCCTTTGTACTTCAGCATCTGAGAAATATTGATCATGATAATGGGACATTGCTGCCCGCGGATAATCATAGTGAGCTGTTACAGGCAACTGATCACTAGAGAGCCGTGTAATGTCAAGGTGCGGCAGGAGAAAGGAAATTGATTGGACTGTGTTCCTATGCGAGCATATCAAAAGAGCACAACACATCGCAGTTTTATAAAGTCTCAGGTTTACATTTGTAACATTCGACTTTTCCGAAAATACAAGGATAGAGGACCAAGTGAAGAATTAATGAAGCCGTTAAGTTACTTTTGGGTATTAGCAGAAGACACCGCTGAATGTGTTAACCAAATGTAACCATACAAGCAGCAAGCATAAAAACAGAAGAACATAAGAAATAGGAACAGGGGTAGGGCATTTGCCCATTGAGCCTGTTCAACATTTAACAAGGTCATGGCCAAACTGACCATGAACTCATCTCCACCTGGCTGTCTTTTCCCCTTAACCCTTAATTCCACTATTTTGCAAAAATCTATCCGAACTTGTCTTAAATATATTTCCTGGGGTAGTCTGCACTGCTCCATTGGGCAGAGAACTCTGCAGATTCAACACTGTCTGGGAAAACGTTTTCTCCTTATCTCCGTCCAAAATCTACATTGCCGTCACATGAGGCTATGCCCCAAGTTCCAGCCTCTATCTTATCTATGTTATGTGTCAAGTAGGGTGCCGTGCACAATCCTGATATGATGGAAACAGACGTGAGAGTACGGATGAACATCTGGAAGAGAAGCTGTCAACCTTAATGAGAATGCAACACATTTGCGAGGAAGGTGGTTGGGAGGAGTGTGTAAATAATGCATTTGAATCAGTTTTAGAATGCTTGTGAAAGAAAAGAGTGAATGAAAGGAAGCACTTCAGTTTGCAGCGAAGTGGAAGTAAGAGTAAAATGTATGCTGATTTAACACATTTTGAATGTAATGTCGAAATTATTTTCATAAAAGGAACGTAACACTAGAGATCAAATCGAGATTCTGCAGCCGATAGGAAATTTGCTGAGCCAACATCCCCATTCACAGAGAAATAATAAACAGGGGCTGGATATGAAACAGGAGGTTGGTGGTGGACGTAGCGACGCAGCTCCGTCCGGTTATGACGATGAAAGTTAACCTGTTTCCAAACATCTCCTGCCAGCATACAATCAAAGAAACCAGTACTATTGTCACTACTCCGACTCCCTTCCCCATTTGCGCCCAGAGAGAAAGTCGCAATGGAAGGAAACAGGGGCAGGAATCTGAATGAAGAATATAACATAACCTACATCCTTTGTACCTCAGCAGCTGAGAAACATTGATCATGATAATAGGACATTATTGCCCGCGGATAATCATAGTGAGCTGTTACAGGCAACTGATCACTAGAGCTCAGTGTAATGTCAAGGTACGGCAGGAGAAAGGAAATTGATTGGACTGTGTTCCTATGCGAACATATCAAAAGGGCACAACACATCGCACTTTTATAAAGTCTCAGGTTTACATTTGTAACATTCGACTTTTCCGAAAATACAAGGATAGAGGACCAAGTGAAGAATTAATGAAGCCGTTAAGTTACCTTTGGGTATTAGCTGGATGTGCTAACCAAATGTAACCATACGAGCAGCAAGCATAAAAACAGAAGAACATAAGAAATAGGAACAGGGGTAGGGCATTTGGCCCATCGAGCCGGGTTCGCCGTTTAATAAGGTCATGGCATATCTGACCATGGATTCATCTACACCATAGAAACTACAGCACAGAAACAGGCCTTTTGGCCCTTCTTGGCTGTGCCGAACCATTTTCTGCCTAGTCCCACTGACCTGCACACGGACCATATCCCTCCATACACCTCCCATCCATGTATCTGTCCAATTTATTCTTAAATGTTAATAAAGAACCCGCATTTACCACCTCATCTGGCAGTTCCATACTCCCACCACTCTCTGTGTGAAGAAGCCCCCCCCCTAATGTTCCCTTTAAACTTTCCCCCCTCACCCTTAACCCATCTCCTCTGTTTTTTTTCTCCCCTTGCCTCAGTGGAATAAGCCTGTTTGCATTCACTCTATCTATACCCATCATAATTTTATATAACCTCTATCAAATCTCCCCTCATTCTTCTACGCTCCAAGGAATAAAATCCTAACCTATTCAACCTTTCTCTGTAACTGAGTTTCTCAAGTCCTGGCAACATCCTTGTAAACCTTCTCTGCACTCTTTCAACCTTATTTATATCCTTCCTGTAATTTGGTGACCAAAACTGAACACAATACTCCAGAATCGGCCTCACCAATGCCTTATACAACCTCATCATAACATTCCACTCTTATACTCAATACTTTGATTAATAAAGGCCAATGTACCAAAAGCTCTCTTTACGACCCTATCTACTTGTGACGCCACTTTTAGGGAATTTTGCATCTGTATTCCCAGATCCCTCTGTTCCACTGCACTCCTCAGTGCCTTACCATTAACACTAAATATTCTACCTTGGTTTGTCCTTCCAACGTGCAATACCTCACACTTGTCTGTATTAAATTCCATCTGCCATTTTTCAGCCCATTTTTCCAGATGGTCCAAGTCCCTCTGCAGGCTCTGAAGACCTTCCTCACTGTCTACTACACCTCCAATCTTTGTAACATCAGCAAATTTGCTGATCCAATTTACCACATTATCATCCAGATCATTGATATAAATGACAAATAACAACGGACCCAGCATTGATCCCTGTGGCACACCACTAGTCACAGGCCTCCACTCAGAGAAGCAATTCTCTACCACCACCCTTTGGCTTCTTCCATTGAGCCAACGTCTAATCTAATTTACCACCTCTCCAGGTATACCTAGCGACTGAATTTTCCTAACTAACTTCCCAAGCGGGACCTTGTCAAAGGCCTTAGTGAAGTCCATGTAGACAATATCCACTGCCTTCCCTTCATCCACTTTCCTGGTAACCTCCTCGAAAAACTCCAATAGATTGGTCAAACATGACCTACCACGCACAAAGCCATGTTGACTCTCCCTAATAAGTCCCTGTCTATCCAAATGCTTGTAGATTCTGTCTCTTAGTACTCCCTCCAATAACTTACCTACTACCGACGTTAAACTCACCGGCCTATAATTTCCCGGATTACTTTTCGATCCTTTTTTAAACAACGGAACAACATGAGCCACTCTCGAATCCTCCGGCACCCAACCGTAGACAACGACATTTTAAATATTTCTGCTAGGGCCCCCGCAATTTCAACACTAGTCTCCTGGAAGGTCAGAGGGAACACTCTGTCAGGTCCCGGGGATTTATCCACTTTAATTTTCCTCAAGACAGCAAGCACCTCTTCCTTTTCAATCTGTACAGTTTCCATGATCTCACTACTTGATTCCCTCAATTCCATAGACTTCATGCCAGTTTCCTTAGTAAATACAGACGCAAAAAACCTATTTAAGATCTCCTCCATTTCCTTTGGCTCCGCACATAGCCGAGCATTCTGATCTTCAAGAGGACCAATTTTATCCCTCACAATCCTTTTGCTCTTTATATACCTGTAAAAGTTCTTTGGATTATCCTTCACTTTGACTGCCAAGGCAACCTCATGTCTTCTTTTAGCCCTCCTGATTACTTTCTTAAGTATTTTCTTGCACTTCTTATACTCCTCAAGCACCTGATTTACTCCCTGTTTCCTATACATTTCACACAACTCCCTCTTCCTTTTAATCAGAGTTGCAATATCCCTTGAGAACCAAGGTCCCTTATTCCTATTCAATTTGCCTTTAATCCTGACAGGAACATACAAACTCTGCACTCTCAAAATTTCCCCTTTGAAGGCTTCCCACCTACCAATCACATCTTTGCCAGAGAACAACTTGTCCTAATCCACGCTTTTTAGATCCTTTCTCATTTCTTCAAATTTGGCCTTCTTCCAGTTCAGAACCTCAACCCTAGGACCAGATCTATCCTTGTCCATGATCAAATTGAAACTAATGGTGTTATGATCACTGGAACCAAAGTGCTTCCCTACACAGACTTCCGTCACTTGACCTAACTCGTTTCCTAACAGGAGATCCAATATTGCATGCCCTCTAGTTGGTCCCTCTATATATTGATTTAGAAAACTTTTCTGAACACATTTTACAAAGTCTAAACCATCTAGACCCCTAACAGTATGGGAGTCCCAATCAATGTATGGAAAATTAAAATCCCCTACCACTACAACTTTATGTTTCCTGCAGTTGCCTGCTATCTCTCTGCGGATTTGCTTTTCCAAGTCTCGTTGACTATTGGGTGGTCTGTAATACAATCCCACTAATGTGGCCATACCTTTCCTGTTTCTCAGCTCCACCCATAAGGACTCAGTAGACAAGCCCTCTAATCTGTCCTGCCTGAGCACTGCTGTAATATTTTCCCTAACAAGCAATGCTACTCCCCCACCTTTCAGTCCTCTGCCTCGATCACGGAACCCTGGATATTAAGCTGCCAGTCTTGCCCCTCCTGTAGCCAAGTTTCACTATTTGCTATAACGTCATAATTCCACGCCCTCAGCTCATCCGTCTTCCCCGCAATACTCCTAGCATTGAAATATATACACCTCAGAAGATTTTTACCACCACTCACAACCTTTCTATCAGCGGATTTGATTGAACTCTTAACATAATTTATTTTCACCCCAGCCACACTGTCAGCTCCGGCACTCTGGTTCCCATCCCCCTGCAAATCTAGTTTAAAGCCTCCCCAATAGTACTAAGAAACCTCCCTGAAAGGATATTGGTCCCCCTGTAGTTCAAGTGTAACCCGTCTCTCTTGTACTCGTCCCACCTGCCCCAGAAGAGGTCCCAATGGTCCTGAAATCTGAAACCCTGCCCGCTCCGCCAGTTCCTCAGCCACTTGTTCATCCTCCAGAGCATCCTATTCCTACCCTCACTGGCACATAGCACAGGTAGCAATCCTGAGATTACCACCCTTGAGGTCCTGTTTTTCAACTTCCTACCAAGCTCTCTATACTCACTCTCCAGGACCTCCTCACTCTTCCTTGCTATGTCATTGGTACCGATGTGCACCACAACATCTGGCTGGTCACCCTCCCACTTCAGAGTGTCATGCAAGCGATCAGAGACATCCTTGACCCTGGCACCCGGGAGGCATCAAACCATCCTGGATTCTCTGTCACGACCACAGAACCTCCTATCTGCACCTCTAACTATCGAATCCCCTATCCCTACCGCTCTCCTCATTTTCCACCCTCCCTTCTGCACTGCAGAGCCGGACTCAGTGCTAGACATCCGGCTACTGCAGCTTTTCCCAAGTAAGTCATTCCCCCCCCCCCCCCAACAGTATCCTTGTTTACTTGTTGTTCAGGGGAATGGCACAAGGGAACCCTGCTCTGTCTGCCCTTTCCTCTTCCCTCGCCTGACAGTGACCCAATTTCCTGTCCTCTGCTCCTTTGGCGTAACTACCTCCCTGTAGCTACTATCTATAATCTTCTCACTCTCCTGAATGATCCGCAGGTCCTCCAGCTCCTGCTCCAGTTCCCTAACGCGGTTTGACAGGAGCTGCAGCTGGATGCACTTCTTGCAGGTGTCGTTGTCAGGGACACTGGAGGGCTCCCTGACTTCCCACATCCTGCAAGAGGAGCATTCCAACATCCTGCCTGGCATTCTCTCTACTCTAAACAATCTGAGCAAAAAAACTTACCTGAACCTACCCTGGCCACTGCCTGTTCTCGCCGGAGCCTGTTGATCCAAAGCCGTACCACTCTGACTCAGTCCACTCCGACGATGGCCGCTGTATATGTGGTCTGTTTTTAAACCTTGGCGCGCAACGTCATGCGCCTGCGCAGTGCGGACCCTTCTCCCCGGTTAGTGTTTTAAAAAAAAACGACTTTTCTACCCGATTTCTTCACTCCCTTCTCAGCTGCTTGCTTCGACATCTTGGACAATGTCTCCCATCCACTACATAATGTACTGGGTGGGCACAGGAGTACATTCAGCCAGAGAATCTTTCCACCGAGATGCAACACAGGAAGTCATTCCTGCCTGTGGCCATCAAACTTTACAACTCCTCCCTTGGAGGGTCAGGCACTCTGAGCCGATAGGCTGGTCCTGGACTTATTTCCTGGCATAATTTACATATTACTATTTAATTATTTATGGTTTTATTACTATTTATTATTTATGGTGCAACTGTAACAAAAAACAATTTCCCCCGGGATCAATAAAGTATGACTATGACTATGACTATGAGTATGACTATGAATGCTGCCGATCGTTAATTGTGGAATCGGAGATATTGGAGAAGACAGCGCCCCACTCGCTACAAGGTGAGCCCGATCACGTGTCCATATCCGTGATCTGATTGGATATATTGCCATGACGTTGATAGCAGTGTGAGGTCATTCACTGGCTCTCATTTTGGGAGGGATTCAGTCGGCCATCGCAGATACACCAACAGCTTCGCACTGGGAAGCGGCCGTTCACCTGCTCCGTGTGTGCGAAGAGACTCATTCAGTTAACCCACCGGGTGATGCTCCGGTGAGTTCACAATAAATAGAGGCCACATTTCTGTCCGGAGTGAGTGAAGAGTTTTACTCAATCATCCCAGCTGCTGCAACACCAGCAACTTCACATCAGGGAGGAAGTTCAAATCAGCTGCGTGTCAAATGTTTAACCATCACGGTGACTGAAGACAGCTGCAGGTTCATGAGGAACTGTTACTGTCAGATTCTCTCTCTCTCCCCAACGGCACAACCGCGATTACTCCGAACTGAACTAAACTGACCCCTAGACTGCAATAGAGCTTGATTGATCCTATTATCCTAGTTCTGTGTACATGTGTGTTTTATCATTGCTGAACTGTTGCATTTATATCCGTGCGATTAGAGTACTGTGTTGCTTATTTCTTTAATAAAACTTTCTTAGTTCCAGTAATCCAGACTCCAACTAAGTGGTCCATTTCTGCTGGTTTGGCAACCCAGTTACGGGGTACATAACACTAGAAAAAGGGGTCATATTTTAAAGACGAATGGCGACCACGAGAGGGCGGTGTTGAGCATGGAATAAGTAGCCAGAGGAGGTGTGAATGCAGGTTCAATCGCGACAATTAGGAGACACTTGTACATCGATGAGCGGTGTATGAAAGGCTCTGGTCCAAGTGCAGGTCGTTAGGACTAGGCCAGAAATCGGAGAGTCTGTTTATGTGTGTGGTGTTCTCCAACTTTCCATCCTATCCCTAAGAATCCTCTTTACACGTGAAGTGTGACTGAGCAGACTGTATTTTGCAGGATTATCCATTCCCCTTACATAAATAATAGAATACCATTTATCACCACTTTTCTGGTACCTTGTTTGTGGCTCGAGAAGACACAGATATTATTGGTCAAATCCCCAGTTACCTGATCTACTGTCTCTCTCAATAATCTGCAGCATATCCCTGCTGGCCCTGGGAAATTATCCACAGGAATACACTTTAAGAGACTAAACACCAGCTCCTTCCTGGTCCTGTAAGTAAACAAATTTAAAAGACACTGTCGCTAAATACAGGAGAGGAAAAGTTTAAACAAAGACTCTTACAGCAGCGAAAAGACCCTTCAGACTCAGTGATTGAGATGCACGTTCTGGCTAATTTCTATGCCAGAGGAGACGGTATAAAGGCAGGCAGATAGGAATATCTTGGTTGGCTCTTGATGTCCGTGGATGGGATGTGCTCAAGGGCCAGTACTGGAAGTGTCTCGTCCGAAAGGTCGACTATATTCATCTCGAAATGTGCTGAAGACGCTGAGAGTGTGACAAAAGCCCGCGAATAGGATGTTGAAGTGTAATGGTAACGGGACTCTGTAATGACGGCTGATTGCTGAAGGTGGATTATGAGCTGTACAGCACAGAATACAGAAAAAAATGTTGTGGAAAATAGAAGGGGAGGGATCCAAGTTAGAGCAGAGACATGAGCTGCCAATACTGCAACCGCACGGTGCACGGAGAAACAGAAGAAATTGCGCACGGCACCTGAAGGCACTCAACCCCGGTCTGAATGGGGAGTGAATACCAAATGAACTGGGCCTTCTCAGCGGTTGGGCCAGCGATCGACTGGACAGTTCGGAAGGGTGTCCTACAGGGGAGAGGTTTTTGCGATTGTTCAAATGGAGACCACACCCAATCCACCCCGAGAACAGCATTGTGTGCTGTTACAGATGCTCCTGCTCCCGCGACCGCACCAGAACTGGCTGCCAGAGAAACGCAAGGCGATATGTGAAACGGAGGGGTACGGATGAAGGAATGACGAAGGAAGTTGATTGCTGACAGAGACAGAAGTCCATTGTAGGAAAGTATAAGGCGGGGGGTGGGGCGGTGGTTGGATGTGAGAGGCAGCAGAGGGAGGCGAAGGGTGGGCAAGGAGAGGGACATTGGAATGTGATGGTGAGGACGAGGAGGAAGTTTGAGGATTCGATGTCCATGTCACCAGGTTGGAGGAATATAAGGCGTTTTTCCTCCAACCTAAGTGTGGCATTATCTCTAGAATGGAGGAGGCCATCGATGGACATATCGGAATGGGAATGGGAATACAATTAACGCGGGTGGCCACTGAAAGATTCCGTTTGTTGTGGCTCACGGAGCATAGGTACCCGGCGAAGCGGTCTCCCAAACTCTGTTGGGTTTCACCGATATACGAGAGGCCGCACCGGGAGCACCGTACACAGTATATGACCCCAATAGACTGACGGGTGAAGTGTCGGCTCACTTGGAAGGACTGTCAGGGGCCCCGATTGGTATTGAGGGAGGAGGTGTTCATGCAGCTGTAGCACTTGTTCCGCTTGTAAGGACAAGTGCCAGGGTGGAGATCAGTGGGGAGGGACGAATGGACAAGGGAGTCGCGTAGGGGGCGGTCCTTGCGGAAAACAGTTTTTACATTTTCTATGCTGTGGCTGTTTATTGGAAGGGGTGGGGGTATCTGGGAAACACTTTGTGCCCAGCTGATCATTTTTACTAAAGGGAAACCTTTATAAAAGCACAATGTCGGCAAACGTTGTTCACCAAATGGTCTGTTCAGTGCTGTATATAATATTTTCCGGTCTATGAGACTTTCCCAACATCCACAACTTCAGAAACACCGTGCACCAGCTAATGTGCTACTATGATAAAGAAACTACTGAACTGTTGATCCAATGATGGATCACGTAGCATTGAAGTGCTTCTAATGTGACAGGAAATTTACTCGTTCGTATGCAGAACGTGAAATACTTAGCAACTCTGATTTTGGGATTATTGGGGAGAGTGTTGGTTTCTCTTGATGAATCCTGACATATGGAACTTCCACCTCACTGCTACTGTCTTCCTCGGAGAAAACTGATGCAAAATGTTACAGCGCGTCCGCTGTTTCATTGTTCCCCATTAGTATCTGTCCAGCATCGTTTTCCAGCTGTCCGATGTCCAGTCTGGTCACTCTCTTTCACTTTATATATCTAAACAAATGCTTAGATTTACTGTTGGCTAGCGTTATTTTGTATTCCTTTGAAGCCTTTTTATTGACATTTTAGTTGCCTTCTGTTGACTGTTTAAAAACGTACCAATCATCTAACCCCACTAATTTTTGCTCTTTTACGTGCCTGATATTTGGCTATTAAGTTGGCTTTGTCTTCTATTGTTCGACACAGTTGTGTCAGATTTCTTTTTTAATACTACTTCTCCTTGTGACGCACGTATCTTGTGCCTTCTAAATCCTTTCCGTAATTGCAGCCACTGCTGCTCTGTCGCCATGTCTGCCCGTGTGTTTCCCACCCCCCCCCCCCCGAATAAATTCTGGCCCATTCCTCTCTCATGCCTCCGTAATTTCATTTACTCCACTGAAATTCTGATACATCTGACTTTCATTTTTCCTTCTCAAGTTTCATGATGAGTTCGATCATAGATCTATCTACAATGAATCAACCCCTTCCTCTCCTATAAAACGTCTTTCTAATGATTTGCTTTAATCTTTACAGAACAGAGAAAAGCCGCCCCTCTAGCTTCCTGCCTGTCCCTCGATACAATTTGTATCCTTGACATTTAACTCCCAGCTATAATCTTCTTTCAACTATGATTCCGTTTTGCATATGCATGTATGACAATGAGTAACTGTGCTACAAGTTCTTCTACCATATCCAGTGTACTGCGTGCATTCAATATCACACCAACATTCCTGGATTCAGACACTTCGATTTTTCCCGCTTTGATGTTGCAACTCGTCCTCCTAACTGCAAGTTTGCCCTATCAACGGCCTTTCCTTTCAAGGAGGCTCTCTACACATTGCTTCTGCTTGTAAACCAACGACTACATCTTCAGCACCATCTTGCAGGTTCCCATTCCCGTGACAAATTAATTTAAACCCACCCAAGCAACTCAGGCCAACCTGCCCGCTAAATTCACTTGTAACCCATCCCTCCCTCTCGTACCGGTCATACCCTCTCCAGAATCTCCTGCACAGTCTCAACAACTAACTCATTCACATCGTTAATGCCCATGACCAAAAAGGCAACACATCGTCCCTGTGATTGAACACCCGAGGCATAACCTACACTCTTCAGTGATCGTCTGCCCGCTGTTAGTGGTCGCATAACCGGGACCTGTGATATACACCAGCTGCTCATACGACCATCCTCCACCAACTCCCATGGCTGGAAGTCCCCCTGATCTGTCGGCGGAGGGGCGAAACAGAGTAATTGTCTAAGCAGGTAGGCGAACCGTGCTCAAGTGTAACCTGCAGACAGGCGGAGGAAAGGAGGCGCACTCATCTCTTTTATTTGGTCTGCCTGCACTAAAATAATTCCGAATAATTGTCGGCTGATTAGTGGATAAAGAACATAAAGTATGAAAAGAGGTGCAGCTTGTATTGAGAGGTGCAGATAATGGAACTCACCGGGGAACCGAAAAATATCAGTCGACATCACTTTCAGCTTGTTACAGCTGCTTCTTTATTTCTGCTCTCCCATACTGGCAATAACATTGTGAATATAATTATTAAAATATCCTGTATGCACGTAAACATACGTTTAATATATTTAAACGCTTCAACATATTGTAAAGAGTGCTGCAAATAAATGTTGGGGTTTGTACTGTGCCAGCCAGGCAGTGTACAACAACAAAGAGAATTATTGCACATCACAAATCAGATTAACTGCAGTCAGAAACAGATGTAGTTCAGTACATGTAGAAATATGGAATGAGCCATATGCTGGTATAAAATGAGAGTACGACATGTTATTACTAAGTATTGTGCAATAATTTGAAATGTTTGCTACAATGGGAGTCAATATTCTACGGAGAAGGACTCTGCAGATGGGGACGGATGTAAAACACAGCCTTGATAAATCTGGCCGAAGTCTCCACTAAACGCGGTCAGATGCATCTCTCCGACCTCCAGGGAGCCACTCCCTGCATTGGAAATGCAGAACAGCAGGCACGATGCCGACACATTGAGTGTAATGCTGGAGCGTCAGAACCGCTACGGGCTGTTGTATTCAATACGCAGAATGGATTGCACTTTCAAAGCACGTCACTGAACACCCTGGTGTTGTCACTGCTTCTCTGGAACTCAGCTCAGCTGACTGGATGATCTCACTGCAGGCCAAGCTGCCGCGTCATTACTACCGTTGACCATGATGATAATGTTGTTGTCTCTGTGGCCTTAACACTGACAGTACTGGTTATGTAACAGCGTGTCCTGGTCATTGTCAGGGCACCCATATTTTAAATTCCTCCACTTTGCGTGGAATCCAAGTTGAGAATTATCAAGTGAGAGCTCCCTGCAGTCAGATGATCGCGATTATATTGATCAAAGGCGTCAATAGATGCTCTACATTATTGCTCCATCTACTGTCCTGTAGATTCAGCGCTAATCTCAGGTGCAGGATCAGCGCCTAGCCCGAACATCGGCTTTTATCTTAAACGTGCAGCCCATATGTCGTTATTATAGTGCCAATAGATTGCAAATTATTAAACTGCATCTGGCCTGGAATCTATATAGGTAAGCCACCGCACACCTGATTGCCAATTCTATGAAACAGACACCAACAGAAATAACTTGTGTTATAGCTCGGACGACGGAGCGAAGCGATTGAGCAAAGCAGTAATGCAACTTGGTGGAAAACATTTTGCTAATTTCAGCTTTAGCTTCTGTGCAGTCAATGTTTCAAACTCCGCGTGTGTAGTATAGACTTACGCACAAGATAAGTCATAATCAATATCTTCTTCATTGCATCTGGTGGTGAAATACTCAAAACCGGACAGCTTTCTCACCCGATGAGACGGGAGAGTATTTCGACAATAGAACTGTGTAAAGGGATTGGTAATACAGAAGGATCTGAGGAAAAACTCTTCCAAACATATGTCAGAGGAATCTCAAATGTTCTGAATAAGGTGATTCGTGTTAGAGTGTAAACTCAAAACATTTACAAGTGTAATATTGCACAGTAGATAGAGAAAGTTGTCAGATCTGAAGGAGAAAAATCGTTTGCACTTCTGGAACGTGACGGCTATCAGAGGCATAGTTTATTCCTGAAATGGACCCGAGTAGTAATAAATGGAGCAGCCGCGAATCTTAGAAGCGAATCACAGAGTGTACAAAATCAGAACCGGAATGAGGTTGAATATCACCGGCATATGTCGTGAAATGTGTCGATATGCGTTGCAATACATAATAATAAAATCTGTAAATCACAGTTGGAAGATAATATGTAAAAAAAAAAAACTAAATTTAATTAGTGAAAAAAGAGGACAACATGTAGTGAGGGAGTATTGTTGGGTTCAATGCCCTTTCAGAATCCTGATTGCTGAGGGAAATATGCTATTCCTTGTTATCATTGCAGATCCAGACACATCTCTGACCAGACTGACAGAGTCACGACTGATCAAATCCACATCCCTGACCACAGTGATAATCTCACTGCATATCCAGTCCCATCACTCTCCGCAAGGATAACTAAGCGGCTTGCTCAATCTCATTATGTTCCACACTAGTAATGTCGCTGCTACTCCAACACCGTCACTGGCAGTGCGAAGCTCTGTCTTTAAACAATTCACTCAGCAGAGCTATTCGACTAAAGATGATGTCCAATTATCAGTGATCCCATTGTCACGGGTTACGAAAGGCAAATATGAAAATATTCATAATATATTCGATTGTCAATGGCCGCTCACATGCAGGCAAATATAACAGCTGTTTGAGCAAGATACAAAACTGCAGAGTCAGTGGCTCAGGATTGGTATCATTGATGGGAGACCTAGATATTTTTTTTTACACTAGAATATCAGTAAACACATGCTGTTGGGGAATAACGCTCGCTGTGTTTTATCGTTATCATCACATCAGACGTGGTTACACTCCGAGCACAGCAGGGAAAACGAGTGTTTATCGCACAGGGTTACACATCTGTAAAAAGAATTTGTTGAAATGTGTGATTTATATGCACAAATCTAAATCTGATCACTGCTCAGTTGATTAGCAGACAAAGAACTATGTGCCGCTTGTATTTAGTGGCTGGACGTAATGGTGCCGACAAAAGAAATCTAAGAATACCTTTACTTCGACACCTGCTGTGCACAACTGTGCTTGCCTGATGTTTTGTGTGACGAAGAAATATGTTTTATTGCAACGTGTACGCTTTTAATCAAAAGCTTACCGCTTTGAACACCATTCTGTCAAATTTATTGCGGTGACCATTGTGAATAAACGTGCCCGTTCTGCTGTTTCTACATTTCTAAGTTTTAAGAGGAGCTCATTGCAAACCACAACAGAGATTAATAACAGCCAAGAAGAGACGTGTTTCACTAGTTCCCGTTCGATCTTTGCAGTCTCACAAATATGCCATGACATTATTCAGGGAAATGAAAATAACACCAGTTTCCAAAGATTTTCAAATAATATATGAAGGCAGATACTGTTAAAGAACAGGAAACATTGCAAGAAGGCACATAAAGAGGAGAAACATAATAAAGTAAACCGAATAACCGATTTAGAGCACTGGTGTCTTTTGTTTTTTGTGTGATTTTCAATGGAGGGTAAATTGTACAAACGTACAGCGTCACCTTTGCTTGCCAATAAATACAAAGTCATTTCATAGAAAGGTGCTGATGCTCCTAGATTTAAGTATTCTCTGTCACATCGACTTTTTTCACCCAGCGGAATTGCATCAGCTGCCGGAGAGTAGTAATGTATGTATGAATGCGTCCTGGCCTCTTGTATGGTATACGGGTATCGACAGTAAGGGGTTATTTTTTTCCTTGTTTCTTTCTGATTTAACAGCATGAAGAATTCGCAGTAAAGTGAGACAGAGTACACATGTTGAAGATTATTAATCTACTACTATATCAGGATGACATGAGAAATACTAATCAGCCACGTGTAAAGGCACAGTAAGACTGTGTGCAATGAATACTTAGCGGCCACTCGGTGATCTGATCCACACTGTGCTGGAGGGAACCCAGTTGCCGACAGTTAATTCCATCATTCTCTGACTCTGTTTCTGACTTTCTCTCCCTCACCTTCTGTCTTCCTCCTCTCCACATGTCTGCCGCTCTTGTCTACTCGCCACTCCCGGCTACCAAGGGAACCCCTTTTCTAGAAAGGCTGATAGTCTTTCTCTCTTATAAAAATTAACACGTCCTAAGCTAATGCGCTGTTTCAGAACCGCTGTTTTGCATTTCTTATTTTACACACACCAAGGAAGAATCACATGTGATTTTTGACTTATTTACCTCATTCCTTACACGGGATTTTAAAACAAAATACATACATTTGTTTATTATTTAAGAGCCATTTTTTCAACTTAATATTCAGCTAAGTCGACTGAAATATCAAAAAGACCTTGAGACATCCCCAGATCCATGTGTACTCAATCTCGCCGTGAACATCTCCAAATGTCTGTGCACCTTCAAATACGAGTGCGTTCCTGCAAGTACGATTGTTTATCCTGGAGCAAGAATCATTTCGATCTTTTTCACAAGATGGCTGAATCCACATTGAAAATAGCAAGAGCAAAGTTCGCTGTTGAAGTGCATTATTTATTAAAGTATCTCTAAACGAAACAACCTTGATATTTGTCATTAACCCAAATCCACCAAGACCCACAAATCGAGATGCACTCACAAATACGGATGGACACCCATATCGCTGCTCACTGCGAACCCGCCAACACCCTCCAGATACACATCAGCTTATCCCAGAGGAGGAATAATTTCAAATAGTCCACTCAGTAGCAACCTCCATCTTAAAAAATCATAGTAACAGCAGAGAAGAACATTAAATGTGTATTTATTAATGAAGTACCGATCAATGAAACAACCTTGAGATTCGTTACAACTCAAAATCGACCGACATCCCCAAATCTGTAAGCACCCTCAGACCGTATGCACCACCAACCCAGCTGACACCCACGTATGCACATTTGATTTTCAAAGAAGAATCATTTTAACAAGATGGGATTGCACAGGCAAGTGGGGCTGCACACGGATTTGTGGGAGCCGTTGTATGTGGAGTTGTGACAAATCTCAACATTCCTTTACTTCCGATATTTTATTAATTAAAGCACTTTCAATTATAAACTTTGTTCTTACTGTTTTATAAGGTGGAAGCAGATAGATTGTGATCTGTTTGAAATTATTTTGCTCAAGAATAATCTAATGTGCATGTGGAGATGTCAGCGAGTTTGCGGGTTGCGTGAATTTGGAAGCCGACACAGATTTGGGATTCCACAAGGATTTTGTGGTGCGTGCTGATTTAGGAATGTGCACAAATTTAGGGGTATGTTGGCAAATATATTTGCACACCGATTTGGGGTGGGGGGTGGGGAGTGAAAAATCTCAAGAATGTTTCATTTATAGAAACTTTAATAATAACTGCTGGGTCTGCCAATTAAGATTAGTTAACTGAAAGGACTGGGCAATCGCAGGTCGGAGGCAGTTCAGAAAAGTCTACACTGCCAGCTGGGTATTCTGATGGTCTAGGAGTTTGCCAGCATTGGACTACCAGGTATCCTTAAAACGAGCTATAATGTCCGAAAGGGATTCGCCTTTTATATGTAGACTTCGGGAAAGTTCGCAAAACTCCCCGTGCTGTCGGGCCGTCATTAAAATGGGTTCCATTACCTTAGCGACCCATGGCTTGTCTTACATCGCCCGCCCGACCTGGTTTCCAGTCACGTTCGGGCGTCTGTCTGGGACTGGAGAACCTACTGTGTGTCCCTCCCCAAGAAGTTCCATATGTAACACTGAGGAGTGCGCGCAAATCCCCGGGCAGGAGCTGGAAAACTTGACAAGTTTGTGTGAGCCAGTTGGTTGTCTTAGCGGGTTAGGAGATTAATTAACGGTATTCTATACCACAGGCGCGACCCAGGGCTTTACAATTGTGATTTCCCCCACAATTTTTGGGGAAACTCACTGATATCTTCTCCAGTAGATCTATCTGCTGCTTCTGCTCCTGTTCCCTTTGTTTTTTTTTGTTTTCTGACCTGTCTGTTCCCGACGAATAGGTGTTAATTCGGGGAACCATTCTGACCCGGCTCCTCGGCGGAAACAATAGCCGACGCAGAGAGCGCCAGTCCTCGAAATCATGATTCATTTGTTAGAAATATGTTCTTTCTTGCGTTCAGTTGTAAGTTGTTGGTGTCCCATTTGTTAGTAAACCACAACATGTAATCGAAGTCTAATATTTTAGTTTTAGCGAATCGAAAGCACCGCCACAAGTCCAATCCCCTTGACTCCAAGCATATAACTCACTAGAAAATGTGACAGAGTACATGCTATCCCCTGTTCTCAACCAAACCTTATCAGCGGGCGACCCTGCAGGAAACCAACAAATTCTTTGTCTTGTACTTTTCGACTTTCTACATCGTGGTGTCGTTTACCGGTACTTTCGTTTTAGGATCACTCGGGCGTCGCTCGTGAGGCGCGGTTCTCGCCGGTTTACCTTTAGAGGGGTCCACCAACCTACTAGGACGGTAACCCAACACTTTTCAGAATTAAAGTGTACTTAACAGATGTTGCAACATTCGCGCGCCTCAGTTATACACTTGTACAATCCATTGAATATAACAGCGAACATCTGGGTCCCAAAATGGATCAGTTTTATTTTAAAGCAATTTTAAATTTCATGGTTCCCTGTCCCTTCTCGCAGTTTCCTTCTTTTTCTTACCCGAACGCAGGTACACTGGTCACCGGCTGGTGAGGGACAACCTCTTCTGGCGCAGTCCGAGGGGCCAAATTCTCGGTCAAGGGTTCACTATATCGCGTTTAAAGGCTCCCATCCTCGTCGCCAAATTTGTCAGGCCAAGTCAAATCACGTTCGGACTCAAATAGTGATATTGTCGGAGAATACAAAACAACACGCGGACTCAGATATTTGAATGTCTTTTATTTCCGTGGCCATGTGAGAATCGTTTCTCAGAGCGGCGATTTTGAATTTACAGTTCATAATGCTCCATTTTCATCAGTCACACATTATCATTAGCCCAATAAATTCTCTCACCAGTAGTTTTCCCCCTTTCACCTTGTTACATATACCTGTTAGGATGCATTCTCCAGTTACCTTATAAGGTATCCGTAGCCTTCAGCCAGGAGCAGATGTCATCAGGTGGTTCCCAACCTTCACAGAGTGTTTCGACCCTTAACCACGACACTCTCCAGTTGATGGGCCGGCAGTGGTGGCCAAATCACTGCCCATCTCCTCTTGGCTTCCAGCTCCCCTCCTCTCGCCTACTCCAAATCCAACAAGAGGCTCGTTCTGCCTCTTCCCCCAACCTACAAACTGCTTGATTTTTTGCTCCTTTCGTCCAGGCACAGATCTGACAACAACCGCCATGCTGATTTCGCTGGCCTTCCATCTTAAATACATGCCCTCTGGTATTAGTTATTTCATGTCTCATGTTCAGCGAAAAGAAAAAAAACGGGCTGTCCACGATGTTGGTGCCTTTCATGTTCCTATGAATTTCAATCAGGCCTCCCTCAGCCTCTGCCGCTCCAGATAAAATATCCCAAGACTGTCTAATCTCTCCTTATCAAGGAAGCATCCTGTTAAGGCTCTTCGACTCTCAGTTCAAAACCCCCACAATTTTCCAATAATAGAATCCAATACTCAGGATGTGGTTAAACTGGAGATTTATAAAACTGCAACATAACTACCTGACCCTGGAACTCAGTGCCTCGACTGCTAAAGACAAGCAGGCCCTACGCCGCTCGCAGCAACCCCTCACCCTGTGCAGCACCTAAAGAGAGTAATGAACTGGGATCCCAAACCCCCTTCTAGATCAACACAGTATATCAACACATACTGATCTTCCCCATGACATAAGCCCCAGTCCTGGTCAACTTCCTCTGCAGTCTTCCAGCACAAAGTATCATTGATATAGAATGCTAACCAGAGCTGAATGCAGCATTTTCACGGAACTTAGCGGGTCAGGCCGGATCTATCGAGAGGAGTAGAGTCGACCTTTCAGCGACAACATTTCCATTACAGCATTGACAGTGGCCCTTCGGCCCACCCCTTCTGTGGCGTTCAGGTGCCATACAAAACATTTCCATCTGCCTGCGTTTGTCCCGTTTGCCCTGGGACGGCAATTTGCCTGAATGTACATCTCAGTCACAAGGCATTGGGTCTGAAGAGACTTTTCCGTGCCGTAAGAGTCGTTGATCGAACCTTTTCTATCCTGTAGTTACCAAAAGTGTCTTTTAAATTTGTTTAAGTACAGGACCTCTAAGGGGGTAGTGTTTTGTCTCTTAAAGAGCATTAGGGTGGATAATTTTCCAGGGCCAGGCGGGATATACTTACAGATTACTTGGAGAAGCGGGAGATTAGAACTCTGAGGACCTCTCCTCTGTAGCTGCAAGCAAGATACCCAAAAAGCGGAGATAAATGGTATTCCATTATTCATAAAAGGGGATGGGTTATCCTGGAAAATATCAACTTCTGAGTCACACTTCGGGGTATGAAACTTACTGGAGAGGATTCTTCGGGATTAGATGTAGTGTTATCGAACACCACACACATAAACATTTTCTCTGGCTCTTCCAATCTCTGCCGAGCTGTTTTCTGGTCTGGTCCCAACGACCTGCATTAAGACCATAGCCTTTCATATACTTCCCATCCATTTACCCGTTCAAGTGTCTCCTAAATGTTGCGATTGAGCCTGCATTCACCACTTTCTCTGGCTACTCATCCCACGTTCATACCGCCCTCTGAGTGAAGAAGCTTCCTCTCGTGGTCTACTTTCACCTTTAAAATATGAACTCTTGTTCCAGTCTCACCTAACTTGAGGGGAGAGTGCCTCAGTTTGGGAGAGAATAGGCCTATTGATTCTCTCCTTCTGACTCAACCCCTCAATTTCTGAAACATCATTATAAATTATCTCTGTAATCTTTCAAGTTTATTGATCTCTTTCCTGCAGATATGTGATCTGAACTATACATAATGCTCCACGCTGATCCTCAATAACGTCTTACACAACTTCAACATAACATTTTAATTCGTGTACTCGGTACTCTGATATATGAAGGCGTGTGTGCAAAGATTCTCCTCATGACCTTATCTAGGAATTTTGAAACTGCATTCTCGGAACCCTCTGCTCTCCTGCACATCTGAATTACCTTCCACTAATTGTATAAGTCCTGCCCTGGTAGGTCCTGCCAAAGTGCAACAGCTCACACTAGATCCCAACTCGATGGAATTTCACATTAAGTTCCAACTTCAAAATGTTCAGCCCGTTTTTCCAGCTGCTTCACTCACGCTAAAAGTTTTCATAACCTACTTCGCTGTCCACTGACACTCCGAATCCAGGTGTCATCTGAAAATCCAGTTTACCATATAACGATTGACTTATATATCCTGTTCCTTAGAATGTTTTTCACTCAGTTCTGGGGGTACACGCATATTTGGGGGTGTCGCTGGATTTGAGGTGCACACTTATATGAGAGGAGTGTGCAGATTTGGGGGTGTACACATATTTTGTCATCCTGTGAATGGTTGGAATGATTCTAGTTTGGGGATAATTTGGTTTGCAAGTCAATGCCCAATTCTACTGTCATTATCCTTCACCGAATTTACATTTATCCCCCTGCAGCTCCAGTCTTATCCTTATCAAAAACTGTTTGCGAACCTCCAGAATTATACTACTGATACTACTAAGTCAAGCCCGTCTCCCTCCCTGGTCGTCCATCTAAATACTCTTTCAGGAAGCATTCCAGGACCCATCTGAACCACAAAGCCCCATCCATCCTCAAGGGATAAGGGAATGCCAGTAATGTTGGAGTGATTATTTACCCGCAATAACTGCATGATTGCTTTTACATCAGCCCATAACCTCCAGACCTGTCTGTTGCTCTCTCTTACAGGCTGCAGGTAGAACACCATCAGAGCGATTGCACATTCCTTATTATTGAGCTCTACCTGCATCGTGTTACTGATGAAGCCTATGGGATGATCTCGGACCTGGGACATTCTGAAATTCTGCCTGATCAGCAGTGCAGGACCCCCCACCCCCACACCACCACCTCACCCTCTGGATTGCCTGAATCATCTGAATTCTGGAATGGTTAGCGACCAGCCCTGACCTTCTCTCAACCAGAGCTCTGCAATATCTGGCTCACTGTGTCACGTACTAATCCAGGTTCTAAGTACGTCTGTCTTAAGTGTTACACACCTTTACTGACATAACCTCACTTCAGCCCCTCGGAGACACCGGGCTCATTAACGGGGTCCTGGCTGGACTTCATTTTTGCATTCCTTGACCTCGTCTCTACCTTTTACTCAATCCTACTTACTCACTTGCAGTTCCATTTCCCACTCTCCCGCCCAACCCCCAAGACCAGGCCTGCACATGCCACATGTTAATGCCAGGGCAGATACATCAAACTTGCCAGTTAGAATATCAACTCCCTTTCAGTGCAGGTGTAAAACCAATGTTCTTACACCAGTCCACCAAACCTCGAAGAGAGCCCAATAATATGTGTATGCGATGCCCTTCCTCCTGCACAAATTGTTAGCCACACATTTACCTGTTCTTCCTTAGCATCTTTTCCCTCTTAAGCCCGTGATACGGGAAGTAATAGTGAGATCACTTTTCCGGAGTTGCCAGTTCTTAAACCATCAACCTTCTTAGCTACTCAATTAACTTGTTTGGAAATTTTGAGGGATCTATAGACTTGCATAGCACGACTCCCCTGATCCTCCACACTACGATAAAATCTGCCATTTGTGCTCTGTAATCCAGTTTGAATTTTTATTATGTATCAGCTCGTACTGTTACTCATGGAAGTCCATCTATCACATCGTACCCCAGCTCTACACCGTGTCGACGTCCCATTGTAACCTATGATGAAATTCTACACTATCCACAGCTGCAGCACATAGGTGTCCTTGATTCAATTAGAGATGAAGTGAGGAACAATGAGCCGCAGCGCCCAGCAACCTCAACGTTACTCTAGCCTAATCGCTAAGTTTTGTTTCCTTTTTTAACTTGGGAGAAAACCCATAAATGTGACGGGGATTTAGTACAAATTCCTTCCAGCAAAACACCGGCATTGAGCTCTGATTTCCAGTGCCCCGAGCTGGAATAGTCTGATTCTAAGCGCTACGCTACGTGGAGCTTCAAACTGCAAGTTACCAACCCACATATGTACTTCCTCTTTCAAGTCGTTTACAAATATGAGAAAAAGTAGATCTCCTGGAAACGCCCCACCTGCTGCCAGTCCCATACTCACTGGGCAAGGTAAGTCCAAGCCCAGGCAGCTGAGTTTCCATCAGTCCCATGCCTCCCGACGTTCTGGGTGAATCTATTGCAGGGGCTCTTGTCAAGCGCCTCACTCAATTCCATACACACAGCGTCCACCACTCTAGCCTTTGTTTTGTCAACCCCTCAGAAAGTCATTCAGGTGCGTAAGGCATGATCTTCCCCTCACAAAGCCATTTGACTGTCTCTAATTATGCTTCTACAAATATTTGTCAACCCTATCGCAAAGAATTCCCTTCAAAGATTTAGCCTCCATTAATGCCAGGAGTCATGGTTATACAATTAACAGGATTATCCTCACTACCTATTACCCGTCTTAACCAAGCTTACATTTAGAGTTTATATTTAGATATTACCCCCTCACGATGAACATTAATTGACATCACAGACCAACCACTGAAGGATTCAGATTGATTCCTCAATTCAGTTTCATCTGGAGTATGTAATATCTGAATACAAACTGCCACTACTCTCATCACCTTTCTAATTGTATAAACAATAATATCCCTCATCGCGTTTGTTTAGAGAGATCCTCCAATCTTCCAGTTGCATGAGTTCAAAATTAACTGAGCCTCTGTTCCATTAATTATCAAGTGTCTGTTTCTGTAACACTGTCCTTTTCAACCATTATTCGCTTGTTCTTTGTCCAGGGTCGGTTCTGTGTTGGCACAGCCGAACATCTCGTTGACACTGACTAGGATTAGACCAAACACAAACAAGAGGAGCTCTGCAGATTTTAGAAATCCAAAACGCTGGAGGAGTTCTGCAGACCAGGCAGCATCTATGGAGAAGAGTAAACTGTGGACATCAGCATCTATGGAGAAGAGTAAACTGTGGACATCAGCATCTATGGAGAAGAGTAAACTGTGGACATCAGCCTCTATGGAGAAGAGTAAACTGTGGACATCAGCATCTATGGAGAAGAGTAAACTGTGGACATCAGCATCTATGGAGAAGAGTAAACTGTGGACATCAGCATCTATGGAGAAGAGTAAACTGTGGACATCAGCATCTATGGAGAAGAGTAAACTGTGGACATCAGCATCTATGGAAAAGAGTAAACTGTGGACATCAGCATCTATGGAGAAGAGTAAACTGTGGACATCAGCATCTATGGAGAAGAGTAAACTGTGGACATCAGCATCTATGGAGAAGAGTAAACTGTGGACATCAGCATCTATGGAGAAGAGTAAACTGTGGACATCAGCATCTATGGAGAAGAGTAAACTGTGGACATCAGCATCTATGGAGAAGAGTAAACTGTGGACATCAGCATCTATGGAGAAGAGTAAACTGTGGACATCAGCATCTATGGAGAAGAGTAAACTGTGGACATCAGCATCTATGGAGAAGAGTAAACTGTGGACATCAGCATCTATGGAGAAGAGTAAACTGTGGACATCAGCATCTATGGAGAAGAGTAAACTGTGGACATCAGCATCTATGGAGAAGAGTAAACTGTGGACATCAGCATCTATGGAGAAGAGTAAACTGTGGACATCAGCATCTATGGAGAAGAATAAACTGTGGACATCAGCATCTATGGAAAAGAGTAAACTGTGGACATCAGCATCTATGGAAAAGAGTAAACTGTGGACATCAGCATCTATGGAGAAGAGTAAACTGTGGACATCAGCATCTATGGAAAAGAGTAAACTGTGGACATCAGCATCTATGGAGAAGAGTAAACTGTGGACATCAGCATCTATGGAGAAGAGTAAACTGTGGACATCAGCATCAATGGAGAAGAGTAAACTGTGGACATCAGCATCTATGGAGAAGAGTAAACTGTGGACATCAGCATCTATGGAGAAGAGTAAACTGTGGACATCAGCATCTATGGAGAAGAGTAAACTGTGGACATCAGCATCTATGGAGAAGAGTAAACTGTGGACATCAGCATCTATGGAGAAGAGTAAACTGTGGACATCAGCATCTATGGAGAAGAGTAAACTGTGGACATCAGCATCTATGGAGAAGAGTAAACTGTGGACATCAGCATCTATGGAAAAGAGTAAACTGTGGACATCAGCAACTATGGAAAAGAGTAAACTGTGGAAAAGAGTAAACTGTGGACATCAGCATCTATGGAAAAGAGTAAACTGTGGAAAAGAGTAAACTGTGGACATCAGCATCTATGGAAAAGAGTAAACTGTGGAAAAGAGTAAACTGTGGACATTTTAGGCAGAATTGGATCTCTCTCTCTCTCCCTCTCTCTCTCTCTCTCTCTCTCTCTCTCTGCAGTTCCTGTTGCCTGAGCTGAAGCTTTTCTCCAGCACTATGTGTAGGATTAGACCACATCAGTTCCCAGTTTCTTCACTGTGTCTTTTGTTCTGGGTTCACAGCATCTCCTCTTCCACTCAACCACAGCTCTCCCCTCCCACCCCCCCCCCCCCCAGCAACTCTTTCTCTGAGAGCTAAAATTCTGACACTGAAAGTTAGTTCAAACGGGAAAACAAAAGGAAAAACTATAGGTAGAGACAGAAGAGAAAAAGATCGTGAAGGAAAGGACAGGTAATGATGGGAACAGGAGTGCTTGATACCGACGAAATTATGCTCCAAAAACAGACAGTTTTGTCAGAATCGGGAAGAAGGGGTGACAGGTTAGCCTCAGGATTCAATTTCAGTTTGGCGAGGGTGAGATGCAAAGGGGATTTTTCTGCAATGCTGAGGCCACTGGTGCCGTCGGGATCGACTGTAAATAGCTGTTTTATAACTGTAAGGCAACACACACAAAATGCTGGAGCAACTCAGCAGATAGGGGGCAACTTTGGAAAAAAGTAAATATTCAACTATTCGGGCCGACAATCTTCATGATTTCGTGTGTGTTCTGTATTTCGAGCATCGACAGAGTTTCTCATGCTTTGTTTGTAACTCTGTTCATCGTATTGTTTCCGTTTGCTCACAAGTGGGAGTACAGAATAGGGACATGAAAGCAACTGAATTGTACTACTGCACAGCATTTATTTATATCGGCTGAATGAGTTTCAAAATCCAGTTCAGTGGGTATATCACCGCATTCTTGAGGTCCTCTCGGAATTTGCTCTGAGTCAGGGCGTAAATACACGTGTTGGCGCAGGAACTGATGATCTGCAGCATTCCCGATGTCTCTTCTACAATGTAAACGGGATGCATGACAGAATAATAAACAAAACTCATTGAAATCCGTTGATAGATATAAAATACCAAACGTGTTAACCACAACAATATGAAACTACCGGTTATGCTGAAGAGCAAAACGATGGATTTGCGTCGGTTCTCCATCTCCTGGTCCTTGTCATTCTCTCCACTCTTTTGTCCCCGGAGCCTCCTGCGGGCTCGACTGGCCGCTAGAATCCGCCTGGCTGTCAGAATATTGAACAACAAAATCAGAAAGAATGGGACACAAGGGGTGAAAATGCGATGAAGCATCTCAAATACCGCCCAAGAAGAAGAGTACTTGTAGCTTGGTGTAAGAACACAATACCAGGGAACACCATCAATTATTACAAGAGGTTCAGAAGCAAAGCCCCAGGGGACGTTCTCCAAACAGGCCAGCACACTCACTGTCCCGATAACCACAGCCGCCGTGATATGAAAGCTAAATATTTCCCCGCTTGCAGGGCAACAGTCTGCCGGTGTTTGCCCCCCAATGTGGTGAATCGCCACCACCGTGGGCTCAGACATTTCCACAGATGAGCCCCTCCTGTCCCCACCGGGACAAACATCCTGTCCGCCCCCTCTCTCACCGTCTTCATCCTCTCCCTCCCCGGGGAACCGGCATCAAACCGACGGGCCGAGCGGTCTCCTCCTACCTCTCAGCGATACATCAGACTCCGGCCGCAGGAGACGCTTCACAAACGCCCCAACTTCCCTCGGAGGGAAATGGAAATAAATCAGAAAGCGGACATTTACTTTGGGATTTTGTTCCGCTTTGACGGGCAGTTCGCTCTGCAGCAGAGACGAGGTAACGCCCTCTCGGCTGGTCCGCTTCCACTATTGGGTGTAACCAGTGATTGACATCGCTTCGCACCAATGGGAATAGCGCAGCTCCGCAATCGATTCAGTTCCTCTGTTGACTGCTCGGGGGGCGGGGGGGCGCGCGGCTCGTGCTCAGTAGCTCAGCCGTTAAACCGAAAAAGCTCGAGCACAGCAGCGCGTGTGTGACGTAAGGCACCGTGCTCGTGACAGCAGATGCAGATACGGGGAGACCATGGGTGACGTCAGGCGCATGGGGGGGGGGACTGCTGTGTGACGTCACGTGAGGGGGAGCGCTTCAATTTTAAAACACCTTTTGTTGGGTCCGATCTGGAACAACAAAATTAAATTCGGGTTTCATCGGGAGCGGATCCGGTGTTGTGAGATGTGTCCGGCTGTGCCGTGTTGTTGGTGGAGTGGGCAGCGGGGTGTTTGTCTCCGGGCTCTCCTCAGCCCCGGTTTTCACTTTGCGACCGAGCCCGGGCCGTGGATCAATTCCTTGTGGTTCTGCAGGGGGCTTGGGGCGAAGGGACAGTCTGTCTGTCTGTCTGTCTGTGTGGGTCGGGGTTATGAGTGGGTGTGGGTGTGGGTCCCGGGACAAATTAACTTGTAAACACCGGACCATCTGGTGAATTGGATCAGACAGCTTCGCTCGCCTGTCCTTTCAGGAAACAACAATTCTCTCTGCATATTAATGACTGTCTAAACTTGCTGTGAACAAGATTATGTGTTACAAGATTGTGAGTTACAGAGTCTAGGACAGCTGTCACCGTCATGGGCTGCGAGTGCAGACAGGGATTGGGGTCACTGAGCTGTGCATCAGAGAAGGACACGGGTTTGTACAGCCTCCTGTGGGGTAGAAATGTCCACACGGTGAATTCGGATCTGCTGGCACATCGGGAGTCTGAAAGGGAAAGGGAATAGGGAAGGGGCTGAGCAGAGAGTTTTAACAGGGGTGGAGGGGTACAGGAGCTGTCTGATAGATCGTTTTTAATTGTTTTTTATAATCTCACAGATGGTGACTGAGGAAGGAGCTCGTTGACGGAGGATACCCGGAGGCGAGCAGCTCAGATACGGAATCAGGAATTGAATTGCATTGACTTTATTTCTTACATCCATGAGGAGTAAAAATCTTTACGTTACGTCTCCATCTAAATGTGCAACGTGTAATCATAGTAATGTATAATAAATAAAATAGACAATGTAATATAGTGTACACTCAGATCAGCGTGAGTTCATCAGTCTGACGGCCTGGTGGAAGAAGCTGTCCCGGAGCCTGTTGGTCATGGCTTTTATGTTGCGGTACCGCTTCCCGGATGGTATCAGGAGAATGACAGTGTTGTGATTTTCTGTGTCACGGGTACAGACAGTCGTCTCAAGTGAGGAGTTTGTGTGGAGATGCAGCTTCTCTGGAGCTGGAGGAAAGAGGACACACCAACAGGTGGAACCAGCTGTGGGAAGACATGGTTTGTCAGGTCTGATGATGAGCTGAATGTACCATAACCTTCAGACTGAATCAGAAAACCATTCTGAGGTTATTTGACATGTCAGAATCAGGGGAGATGTGATCACATGTGCAGAGGGCAGGGGTTGTGTCTCCATGAGACCCTCAGTGAGATGGTTCAAGTTACAGTGTGCAGGGATGAAAGCACAGTGTTTGGGGCCGGATTTAATCACTGATTCTGACACAGTGAGAGGGTTAGTTCTGCCGTAAGGAGGAAACATTAATGGAGAAAGAGACAGGAACTTCATCAATTCTACACGGGTCCCATTTATCAGCACTTGGTTCATAGCCGACTGTATCTCAGCAGTTTCTTTCTTTTTTCTATTCAAATCTTTTTATTATTATTATATTATTCAAAAATAACACGAGTACATCAAATTAAGCAACACAATGTCTAGAGGAAAAAAAACATTATTTTAAAGATTGAAAAATGTTGCTGATAATTTAAAAAAAAACTACTAAGCAGAAAATCTGGGATAAAACCCCATTAGGTGTACAACCCGGAGCAATGCGTCATACAAAAAGCCTCTAAAAATAAACATCAAACCACCAGCAAGAAAAAAAATATATACCAAAAATTTACAATTAGATCATGGAGGAAATCTATCAATTAACTCAAATGATAATAACGAGCAAATGAACCCCACCTTTTCTCAAAATCAAATAAAGGTTCAAAGGTTCGACTTCTAATTTTCTCCAAACTAAGACATAGCATCACTTGAGAGAACCATTGCGACAAAGTGGGAGCTGATGTATCCTTCCACTTCAACAAAATGACCCTCCTAGCTATCAATGTAACAAATGCAATAACATGATGGTCTGACATAGAGATATCACGGATATTTTGAGGAATTATTCCAAAAAGTACAGTTAATTTGCTAAATTGTAAATTAATTTTAAGTGCTTTAGAAATTGTCGAAAAAACTGACATCCAGTACTGTTCCTGTATAGAACAAGACCAAAATATGTTGTCATCGTCCGGTCCATAAAGACGGTATTCCGGTTCACGGTCCGGTCCATCGACCCCTGATCCAGGTTTTCCTGTCTACACTGGACATCTGGTAGATCATCAAGTTTCGGGCCGACCAAAGAGCGCCTTTCACCGAGCTGATCTGCCAGCAGCACCGGACGTTTTTTTTTTTGTGTTTTTTTTTGGAGTTCCAAACAATCACACTTTATTTAAACAGTACAATTCCAAATTCAAATACTTTAGGTCAACTGCCCACACTCAGTGATTTTAACCGTGGCTTTTGGTGTTCCATTCACGGTGCCACAGCTCTCCATCTTCTTTACCACATCCATTCCTTCTACCACAGATCCAAAGACAACATGTTTCCCATCCAACCAGCTGCTCCTTGTGATGCATATGAAGAACTGGGAACCATTTGTATTTGGTCCAGCATTGGCCATGGACAGGATGCCTGGCCCCGTGTGCTTCAGCTGAAAATTCTCATCTTTAAACTTCTCCCCATAGATGGACTTGCCTCCAGTGCCGTTATGTTTTGTGAAGTCGCCACCCTGGCACATGAAGCGAGGAATGATTCTGTGGAACGTTGAGCCTTTGTAACCGAAACCCTTCTCGCCTGTGCATAATGCACGGAAGTTTTCTGCAGTCTTTGGGACAATATCTGGTCTTAGCTCCATCACTAGGCGACCCTGGGGTTTATCCCGAATAGAGATGTCCATAAAAACCTTGGGGTTTTTGCCGGCCATGGTTCTGCAGTTTCCGAGGTCGGAGAAAAACGCAAGAAGCAAGCTGTACACTGCCTTTGTCACTGTGCGACGATGCAGCCAAAAAGCGGAGAAGCGATACCCACAACTGTCCGGACCCTTTCGGATCCTGCTAGTCTTCCCTCTATTAAGTTAGACCGACTGTCTACAGGACACCGATTTATCCTACTTCTCTCCAACGTTTGAAGTAGGTTTGGTGTAATTTCTCTCAATCTTTGACAGAAGTTGTCTTTTTCTCCCTCGTCGCGAAAGCTCTTTTCGAATATAGCTGATCGTGTAAAATAGCTGATATTTCACCAACCAAATGAGAGAGGCGGACCTGGTTTGTATGAATACTCCTCCTCTCAGCTGATAGTCCTGTCGAACTGTTCCGCCCGCCCTCTCTAGCGTCTGATGTTAGTGCAAGCACTCATTTAAGGAGGTATTTCTTAACTTACAGCAAAAGTCTGGAGGAAGAAACGCCCCACGAGAAGGGTGCACCATCTGTGGAGAATTCCCAAGGAAGTTAGGATGCTATATCTTTGAAATAATATACGTTGTAATGAGGATTAATTCATTGATGGTAGTCAAGAGGACTGGGAAAGTTTAAAACTACAAGGTATGCCACAAAAATTGTAAAGAATGTGGGACACATGAGTAAATTATTAAATATATTGATGGGGTTTTTACAGAAATACAAGCAAAAAGCCAAAAGTAATGTTGGTTTTTGAGGCTGATTGTAAAATTGGGAATGAGAAGGTACAGATTCTAAATAATGAAAATAATAACAGATTGCAAAGGTCTGTAGGGAGAGAGATTTTTTTTATTTTTATCAGTGAAAAAGTACAGGACAAATTTGTATCTTTACAAATGAGTGACATCAGAGATAGTGGATGCATTGGTTGTAATCTGAGGAGACCGGATGTATGTTCTCAAATTTGTTGAAAATATAAAGATAAGTGGCTTATCAGGTGATGCAGAGTACACAAGAGCCTGCAACGTGATGAGCACAGGTTAAGTGGATGAGCAGGAAAGTGACCTTTGAAATATAATATAGAACAAAATATGAAGTTGCCTGCCTGCTCTGGAAAGAAGAAAGACAAACCTGATTGTTAAATAGAGAGGTGTTTAGAGAATGTTGCAGTGCAAACTCAATCTCTAGCACACAAAAAGGGTGTGTAGGTTAAACAAATATGCAGAAAGGCCAATGGAATGTTGGCCTTTATTGTAAGGGTTATGGAATACAAGGGTAAGGATATTTTGTAGCAACTTTATTGGGAGCTCGTGAGACAACACCTGGCGTTCTGTGTACAGTTTAGATCTCGTCTTTAATAAAGGACATACTTGAATCAGGGGATTCACATATGGGGGCGAGGGGTGAGCGTGTAGGGAACAATGAGAAGTGATCTTACTGAAGCAAGATTCTGAGGGTGTTGTCAGACAAGATGCTGAGACGATGTTTCTCCAAGTGAGGATATCGAGAAAATGGGATATAGTTTGAGTAATTGGTTTCCCATTGATCAGGAGATGAAGACGAATTTCTTCTGCAGGTTGTGATCCTTTGGAATTCTCCACGTTAAGAGTTATGGTAGAGCCATAGAATATACAATATATTGTAGGCATATGAACTACATGGAAATCTACAGGTGCAGAGAGAGAGTTGGAAAGTGGTGTAGAGGCCAAAACCAGATCAATAATGATCTTATTGCATGGGGAAGCAGGGATGAAGAACCATTTGGCTCATGCTCTGTTTCTGATGCATTTAACTCAATGGATCATTCAGAAGTTTTGCAATGTACACAACTGTTTTGTATTTGATCATAGGGTACAATTGGCACGTTGGAGAATCCATCTACTTGGGCACCTGAGTGAAATGAGGCCTGGGATTTGAGATTAAATTTAAGCATGATGTAAAATGACATAATTTCAGACAATATTAATGATTTGCAAACTGATCCCAAGTTCAGCCTTTGATTAATGTGATCTGCCTTCCCACAGAGCCTGACGTGGGGATGCCCGAGGCAGATGCTGATGGGTTTTTCCAGCAGCTGATAGCAGGAGTGGTAAGTGTTCCTCATCATTTATCCCTTTGTTTTAAGTGAGTGTTTATGACGTGCAGCAGCAGTTTTCTCTATTTCGACGTACATTACTGAGCATGATCATAGATGGATTGACCTGCCCATGTTTGCTCTCGAAGAGCTTTGTCTGCCAGAATTGAACTAGCACTATAACCAGCAGTAAGGAGGTTAACAGTGCTTTGTCCCAATTTTCAAATGAGATCAATTTTGGAGCTCACCATAGTTCCCTTTGACAGTAAAATGCTGTTCATGGATGGGTGACCTCCCAGAGCATCTTCAGAAGTTTCATCATTCTTCCAGGCCAGCCTTCATACTCAACTTTCATATCGGCACTGGAAATCTAGTGTGCACCCAGATTAAGTCACAAAATATTCTCTGAACCGATTGTCCAGCAATTGTATCTGACTTATTAGTGTCACTAATTCTGCCAGAAATCTGTTCCATTTCTACGATTGATATTTTGTGGGCTTGGAGAATTAGAAAAAGATGTAAATTCAGAATACCTGATTTATATTTGTCTTTGCCTACTTTCAGGAATATCTTCACAGCAATGGAATTACACACAGGGACATCAAGCCAGAGACTCTGTTACTTGATGACCAAGGTATAAGGATGCAAATCTCTTCACTTTTATTGTGTAATAGAACAAAAATTGGGTATCGTTATGCCTTATTCACAGCATTTGAGACATTTAGACAATAGGTGCAGGAGTAGGCCATTCGGCCCTTCGAGCCAGCACCGCCATTCACTGTGATCATGGCTGATCATCCACGATCAGTACCCAGTTCCTGCCTTATCCCCATACCCTTTGATTCCACCATCTTTAAGAGCTCTATCCATCTCTTTCTTGAAAGCATCCAGAGACTTGGCCTCCACAGCCTTCTGGGGCAGAGCATTCCATACATCCACCACTCTCTGGGTGGAAAAATTTTTCCTCAACTCTGTTCTAATTCTTAAACTGTGGCCTCTGGTTCTGGACTCACCCATCAGCGGGAACATGCTTCCTGCCTGCAGCGTGTCCAATCCCTTAATAATCTTATATGTTTCAATAAGATCCCCTCTCAGCCTTCTAAATTCCAGAGTATGCAAACCCAGCCGCTCCAATCTTTCAACATATGACAGTCCCGCCATCCAGGGAATTAACCTTGTGAACCTACGCTGCACTCCCTCAATAGCAAGAATGTCCTTCCTCAAACTGGAGACCAAAACTGCACACAGTACTCCAGGTGTGGTCTCACCAGGGCCCTGTAGAGCTGCAGAAGGACCTCTTTGCTCTTATACTCAATTCCCCTTGTTATGAAGGCCAGCATGCTATTAGCTTTTGTCAGTGCCTGCTGTACTTGCGTGCTTGCTCTCAGTGACTGATGTACAACAACACCTAGATCTCGTTGTGTTTCCCCTTTTCCTAACTTGACTCCATTTAGATAATAATCTGCCTTCCTTTTCTTACCACTAAAGTGTTTAACCTCACATTTATCCACATTAAGCTGCATCTGCCCTATCACCCAGCCTGTCCAAGTCACCCTGCATTCTCATAACATCCTCCTCACATTTCACACTGCCACCCAGCTTTGTGTCATCGGCAAATTTGCTAATGTTACTTTTAATTCCCTCATCTAAATCATTAATATATATTGTAAACAGCTGCGGTCCCAGCACTGAACCCTGTGGTACCCCACTGGTCACCGCCTGCCATTCCGAAAGGGACCCGTTAATCGCTACTTTGTTTTCTGTCAGCCAGCCAATTTTCAATTCATGTCAGTACTCTGCCCCCAATACCATGTGCCCTAATTTTGCCCACTAATCTCCTGTGTGGGACTTCATCAAAGGCTTTCTGAAAGTCCAGGTACACTACATCCACTGGCTCTCCCTTGTCTATTTTCATAGTTACATCCTCAAAAAATTCCAGAAGATTAGTCAAGCACGATTTCCCCTTTGTAAATCCATGCTGACTCGGACCAACCTGTTACTACTATCCAGATGTGTTGTAATTTCATCTTTTATAGTTGACTCCAGCATCTTTTCCACCACCGAAATCAGACTAACCGGTCTATAGTTTCCTGTTTTCTCTCTTCCTCCCTTCTTGAAGAGCGGGACAACATTAGCCACCCTCCAATCCACAGGAACTGATCCTGAATCTATAGAACATTGGAAAATGATTACCAATGCTTCCACGATTTCTAAAGCCACCTCCTTAAGTACCCTGGGATGCAGACCATCAGGTCCTGGGGACTTATCAGCTTTCAGACCCAACAGCCTGTCCAACATCATTTCTTGCCTAATATAAATTTCCTTCAATTCATCCATTACCCTAGTTCTTTTGGCCACTATTACATCTGGGAGATTGTTTGTGTCTTCCCTAGTGAAGGCAGATCCAAAGTACCTGTTCAACTCATCTGCCATTCCCTTGTTCCCCATAATAAATTCACCTGCTTCTGTCTTCAAGGGCCCAATTTTGGTCTTAACTATTTTTTTTTTCCTTTTCACATACCTAAAGAAGCTTTTTACTATCCTCCTTTATATTCTTGGCTAGTTTACCTTCATACCTCATTTTTTTCCTCCACATATTGCCTTTTTATTTACCTTCTGTTGCTCTTTAAACGTTTCCCAATCCTCCGGCTTCCCACTCGTCTTTGCTATGTTATACTTCTCTTTTATTTTTAGAACTATACTCAAGCCCTCAGCAACAATATTCGTACCAGTTGACAATGATGAAAAGCTGAATGGGTCTTGAGTCAGTGATCGTTTCTGTATCTTTGTTCTCTTTGCTCAGTGTGCAAAGCATTTCTAGCAACGTAACAGGCTGAGATGTGCACATTCTTCAATAACTGCAGTCATCTCCATGCTATCTGATGGTGAGCATTTGTTGGATACGGTTAAACAGTTTTAAGATCCATTAGCCCATGTGGGAGGAGGCTGCCCATCAAGCTTGAACATTTCCCCGCATGTCACCGAAACTTTGGAACTAGAGCTTTGCTCTTCAGAGCAACATCTGAATTTTTGGGAGTGCTGCAGACCATGGGTCTATTTGTTCGATGTGTATGCTAAGGGAAGGTGGTAGGGGTTCCAGCTGAATTTATTTTTTTTCTCCCATTCCCCTGCAGTTTACCTCAAATTCATTTAATGGTGTTTTGACCTCGGCAAGTCTGGTGATTGAACAGACCGTTTTGGTTCTGCAGTAAGAAGATTTTGGGCAGGGTTCAACCCTGGTTATTATTGAATGGTTTGTGATATTTGGGAAATGCCCATGGCTGTGTTGGGTGTGCGATGGTTTAAAGTAGTGGTCACCAACCTTTTTAAGCCCAAGATCCCCTCCCTCGACCTAGTGAAAGGCAAGATCTACCTACTAAATCGTTTGGAGAAAAAACAGCTCAGATTGTACTTCCAATTTGTGGCCTTTTATTTGGGCGAATTGTATTTGAATTACATAAAATACTTTTTCGTGCCGAAATGCTTTACGCCAAAGAAACAATTACCATTAATTTATATGGAAAAAAAAATTTGAGCGTTTCCAGACCCAAAAAAATAACCTAACAAATCATACCAAATAACACTTAAAACCTAAAATAACAGTAACATATAGTAAAAGCAGGAATGATATGATAAATACACAGCCTATATAATGTATGTACAGTGTAGTTTCACTGAACAGAATCGCCAAACACGATTTGTAGAAAAGAATCGCCACATACACGCATGCACACATCATGCACGCGCACAGAGGTGCCCCCGGCCGGCCGGTCGGCAAGAATATTGTCAATATTAAACCGGTCTGCGGTGCCAGAAAGGTTGGGGTCCCCTGCCTTTGATCACAGGGCCACCAGGCAGTGGTCAGCACGTAATGTCCTGCAAGCCCTGCGGGAGAAGGACGTGATGGACACAGTGGGGTGGTTCCCTGAGCAGACCGTCCAGTTCATCTGGCAAAATGCCTCATCGCCAGACCTCACCAACAGGCACCAGGACCTCGCCTGGCTGGCGGTGAGAGGGGCCCTCCCAGTCAGAGCCCTCCTGTACGCCCGGGACGTCTCTCTTCACACCCCGTTGCCCATGGGGGGACTGCAATGAGGAGGAGTCTGTGAACCACATCTTGTACACTGAGTTCACAGAGAGGGTGTGGAGCAGGATGGAAGGGACGGTATCGAGACTCATGCCCAACAACTGAGTAACCGAGGATCCCTGATTTATGGGCTGCTCTTGGGGATGCACAGGGAGACCAACATCCGGTGCTGCTGGCAGATCATCAACTCGGTGAAAGATGTTCTTTGGTCGGCCCGAAACTTGATGATCTACCAGCACATGGAGATGTCCGTGGGAGAATGCTGCCGACTGACACATTCTCGGCTGCAGGAGTACGTGCTGAGGGACGCACTGAAACTCGGTGCAGCCACCGCAAGGGCCCGGTGGGGAAGGGCCACAGTTTAAGATTCGTCACCTGTGGGAGTGGGAGGGTCGGGTGGGCAGTGTACACCTCATCAGCAGTATGGATAGTTGAATCAACATCGTGTCACAGGAGTGGCTAGAAATGGAGAAAGGTATTGACTGTAATGGAACTTCGATAAAGGAATGAGAGTCAACGCCTGGCTTTTTATTGTAAATAAGTTTTATTTTTGACTAAGGTTTGAGAGTCAACGAATGATATATTGTAAACGTCTTTATTTTGAACAAGGACTGAGAGTCAATGCATGATTTATTGTAAATAACTGTTGACTAAAGACTCAGTCAACAATTTTTTTTTGTAAATAAATTTATTTTGTAGTATTTCTGAATAAAGTACATTTTTGGAGAAAGTTTGTGAAGTGTCTTCTGTGGCCGGAGCCTGATCCTTCACTGAGAGGTGGGAGGAGACCACTCGGCCCATTGGCGATTCCGGCTCCCCTGGTTGGGAAGGAGGGATCCCAGCAGAAGATGGGAGGGGGAGGATTTTATTGGAAGGATGAAGATGGTGAGAGAGGGGGCGGACAGGATGTTTGTTCCGGTGGGGGCAGGAGGGGCTCATCTGTGGAAATGTCTGTGCCCACAGTGGTGGCGAGCAGTGGACTTCACCACATTGGGGGGCAAACACCGGCAGACTGTTGTCCTGCAAGCGGGGCCAATGGTCCGGCAAAAGTGACAATTAATTGTGTTTTGTTGAGATTGTACCGGGAATATGGTGTAAAATCCCGCTCCCCACACTAACACGGGTTACACAGACCAAAGAACAAACTGCCGGAGGAACTCAGTGGGTCGGGCAGCGTCTGTGGAGGGAAATGGACCGTCAACATTTCGGGCCGAGACCCTCCCTCTGGACTGAGAGTGGATGGGAAACAGTCAGAGAAGAGAGGTGAGGGGTGGGGATGGGGCAAGAGCTGGGGAGTGAGACGTGGATCCAGCTGAGGGGGCAGGTGGGAAGTTGGAAATAGTGACAGGGTTTGGAGGTGTTCTGTTCACTGTTCAGTCTGCTGGCTGGGTTCATTACCCAACCCCCGATGCAGTACAGGCCTTCCGCTTGTTGGACAATACACATGTTGCATTAAGATGCGGCTAACAAATTCTACATCTAAATCACTTACAGTCAGCAGGTCCCAGTTTATATTTGTCCGTTCGTTCGCCATGTGCTGTGTCACATGATGTAGGTGGTTGTGGCCTTTCCATGACTGATTGCTCAGCAATTTTTCTACTGCGGTGGTTTGCCATTGCTGCTTTCTGGGCAGTGTCTTTTCAAGATGTTGGGATTATCAGTACTGTTCAGAGACAGCCGTTATCAGTACTCTTCAGAGACAGCCGTTGTCAGTACTGTTCAGAGACAGCCGTTATCAGTACTGGTCAGAGACAGCCATTATCAGTACTGCTCAGAGACAGCCGTTATCAGTACTCTTCAGAGACAGCCGTTATCAGTACTGGTCAGAAACAGCCGTTATCAGTACTCTTCAGAGACAGCCGTTATCAGTACTGGTCAGAAACAGCCGTTATCAGTACTCTTCAGAGACAGCCGTTATCAGTACTGGTCAGAGACAGCCGTTATCAGTACTCTTCAGAGACAGACTGCCCGGTGTCAGTGGACACATTAGCAGAACTTGTGACACGCGCTGGCTACTCATAAGATCCCATGGCTTCACATCACCCTGATCGGGGTGGCGGGAGGGGTTGAGCTAAGTAGGAGCAATGCCTCGCCCAAGGGTGACATACAGGTCAGTGGAGGGAGGAAGAACCATCAAATTCATCCTTCCAAAGAGAATCACTCTACACTTTTCCATGTTGAACCCCATCTGGCACTTTTCATCCCTGTTCCGCATCCTGTCGATGTCCTGTTGTAAGCTACGACAATCTTCTATATTAACCACAACTCTAGCAATCTCCATATCATCTGCAAACTTACAAATTCCACCCTTCCACTTCCTCAAACAAATCATCTATTTAAAAAACTAAAAACAGGGGATCACAGAACAGATCCCTGCACGTCACCACTGATCATACGCGTAATTATCATCTACCTTCTGCTGACAAAAGCCAATTCTGAATGCACCAGCTAGTTTCAAAGGACTCTGCCTCAGACAGCTGGGTTGTTGGAATGTGCCTCTGAAGCCTGACAGCAGACTTGCAAGTGAATGTTTGATAGAGCAGTCAGAAACCGGAGTTGCCAGCCTGAGTCAGGGCTTTGAGGCTCCAGAGAGAGAGATGGGGTCTGGAGTTTATAAGGAGGAAGAATAGGAATCAGACCAGCATAATCTGCCTACATAGGAAAAATCAGAAACATTTGGAAACTGGTTGTTCGAAAAAATGTGGTAATTTCTGCAAATTACTGGTGGTAATCAACAGATCAGGCAGCAAATGTGGAGAGGAATAAATAAACAACGTTTAGACCGAGCCCCTTCAGCATGCCCAGACTGTGTACTTCTCTGCTCAGTTGCTGCCTGAACTGCAGAGTTCCTCCAGCATTTTATGTGTGTGCGTCCCTGTATTTCCAGCAACTGCAGAATCTCTTGTGTTTTATATCTGCATTTGCAAGAGGATTGTACTTTGGCATTCGATACACAGAATGCATGATTTTATGGGAACCGGCTTCTACGTTAAAACAGCTGCTGATTTTTCTCTACACACAAAAAAAACTGAGGTATGGATGTGGAACCAGGGCTGGCAGTAATCTTTAATGGCACCGTGATTACCCATAAAGCCCTGTGTTCTAAATATTCGCCGTCGCTGAAGCACCGATCAAATGCGGAGGCGTCAGGGTTGCGGATGGTCCCGAAAATCGCGCATGCGCGCAGTATACAAAAGACTTAAAACAATCGACTGCAGGTAAGAGCATTTCTCCGGGCGGTTTTCCAACACCTACTGAGGGTCAATTGCTGTCAGCTGCGGACTCCATGGCTAGCAATCCGGGCACAATCCTGCTCTCGTCCCTCTCTCTCAGCCCCACGATCCGTACACAGGTTCCGGGGAGCTTCCGGCTGATGAGGGAATGGGAACCGATGGATCTCTCAAGACATAGCTGAGCACCAGCTTTCCAAATGCAAGGATTAGGAATTCGGAGAAAGGGAACAAAATCTTTTACATCAGCAGGTGAGAAAATCACCTTTGTTCTACTTCCAATCACAAACAAGAGAAAATCTGCAGATGCTGGAAATTCAAGCAACGCGCAGAAAATGCTGGATGAATTCAGCATTAGTACTCTTTTCCATAGATGCTGCCTGGCCTGCTGAGTTCCTCCAGCAGTTTTTGACCTATTCTCTGTGCGTACATAATGACATCAAACAACTTTGCCCTGGGCAACAAGTAGCTTTCACACCACAAATGAGCCAGACTCTAACGAGACAGAATACAGCCCTTCCCTTCATATTCATCGGCATTGCCATCAATGAGTTCACCACCGTCAGTCACCTGGGGGAGGGTTCAGGGGAAATATTTATGTACAGTACAGAAACTGGTGTTACCTGAGTGATATTTGGAAATCTGCCTTTTTGAAGCATAATTTATGAAGCAAATCACGTATGGAAAATGTGCAAAAGCTTTGGTGAGAAAATCCTTCATTTACCCATTACAGGCCTGCTACATAGGTTGTGTGAGAGTGCAGATGAACTCGATCAAACCCAGAGGAGATCAAAGTTCTTTTTGACAGTATTTGCTAGCTGTTAAAATGACTACCTCGCTATATAAAATTCAATTTGTCACTGGGTAAAAAATGCACAGTACAAGATTTATGTGCACACTGGTCATTACAAATTAGAGGGGACATTGATGGGAAGGTGGGGAGACCTCCAGTGTCTCTGATGCCCTCACCTACAAGATGTGCATCCAGCTGCAGCTTGTAATCCTGTACTTTAAGGAGTTGGAACTTGAAATGGTACTTGGTAAGTGGGAGGCATTCAGAAGTGAAATTTTGGGGTGTAAAGTTCGTATGAGCCTGCAAAAATAAAAATTGAAAGGTAACTGGTGTAGGGAACCTTGGTTTTCAAGAGATATTGAGGCCCCTTATATTTTGTTCCTCCAAATGGCTCAGTCTGTTGGGTCCTATCAAGACTCATTAATGACTACAATATCATAATTCCATGCCCTGAGCTCATCTGACTTTCTTTTTAAATCATCGTCTGTTGATTTCTAAAAGCTTCCCAATAGTTTTTGTTCTTTTGTTTGCCCTCTCTTTGGATTTTACGTTGACTTTGGCTTCTCATTTCAGCCACGGTTGCGTCTTCCTGCCTTTCCAATGCTTCCACTTCTTTGGGATGTATCAATCACTCAGCTCTCAAATTGCTACCAGAAACTCCAGCCATTGCTGCTCCACTGTCATTCCTACCTTTTCCCTTCCAAACAAGTCTGCCATGGAAACATGGAGAAGTTCAGTACGGAAACAGGGTATTTGGCCCAACTAATCAATGCCGAAAAAACATTTAAGCTGTCTAATGCAACTACCTGCACAAGGACCATTGCCCTCCATACCCCTACCATCCAGGCTCCCGTCCAAATGTATTTTAAATGGTGAAACTGAGCTCATATTTACCACTTGTGCTGGCATTTCATTCCACATTCTTATGACCATTTCAGTACAGAGCTTTTCCAAATATTCCCGTTAAATTTTCACCTTCCCCACTTACCCATGACCTCTGGTTGTCATCCCACCCAACCTCAGTGGAAAAAGCTGCTTGCATTTACCCTATCTATACCCTCATAATTTTGTATACTTCTAACAAATCCTTAAAGCAATGTATAATTTCCTTGTTTATGTTCAGAGCCATTTTTAGGTATATAAGATGATGAGGGGCATTGATCGTGTGGATAGCCAGAGGTTTTTTCCCCAGGGCTGAAATTGCTAAAACGAGGGGACATAGTTTTAAGGTGCTTGGAAATAGATACCAAGGGGATGTCAGGGGTAAGTTTTTCTTTACACAGCGAGTCTTGGGTGCATGGAATGCACTGCCGGCTATTTGTGTGAGAGTGTTTCAGTTACTGTGGGGCCAGGCACCCATGCAGCTCAGTCGAAACACGGAATAATACCAATGGAGAGAATCAAACTGAGTCAGTTCACAGACTGGAGATGACAGAAATGCTCCATTCTTATAGAGACAGGAAGAGCATCAGAGAATTTGTTGGTCATTCCAGTACCAGGTATGATATTGTGGCCATCACAGAGATGTGGCTAAAGGATGCATGTCTCTGGGAGCTGAACGTCCAAGGATACACGGTGTATCAGAAGGATAGGAAGGTAGGCAGAGGGGGAGGCGTGCCTTTATTGGTAAGAAATGATATTAAATCATTAGGAAGAGGTGGTATATGATTGGAAGGTGCGGAATCTTTATGGGTTGAGCTAAGAAATCGCAGGGGTAAAAGGACCCTGATGGCAGTTATTTATAGGCCTCCAAACAGCTACAGTGATGTGGACCAGAAATTACAACAGGAAATAGAAAAGGCTTGTCAGAAGGGCGGTGTTATGATAATTGTTGGGGATTTTAACATGCGAGTGGATAGGGAAAATCAGGTCGGCACTGGATCTCAAGAGAGAGAATTTGTAGAATGTCTGCGAGATGGCTTTTTAGAACAGCTTGTTGTTGAGCCCACTAGGGGATCGGATGTACTGGATTGGGTATTGTGTAATGAACCGGAGGTGATTGGAGAGATTGAGGTGAAGGAGCCCTTAGGAGGCAGTTATCATAACATGATTGAGTTCACTGTGAAATTTGAAAAAGAAGCCGAAATCTGATATGTCGGTATTTCAGTGGAGTAAAGGAAATTACAGTGACATGAGAGAGGAACTGGCTAAAGTTGACTGGAAAGGGACACTGGCGGGAAAGATGGCAGAGCAGCAGTGGCTGAAGTTTATGCGAGAAATGAGGAAGGTGCAAGACAGGTATATTCCAAAAAAGAAATTTTGGAATGGAAAGAGGAAGCAACAATGGTTGACAAGAGAAGTCAAAGCCAAAGTTAAAGCAATGGAGGGGGCATACAAGGAAGTAAAAATTAGTGGGAAGACAGAGGATTGGAAAGTTTTTATAAGCTTACAAAAGGATACCAAGAAGGTCATTAAGAGGGAAAAGATTAACTATGAAAGGAAGCTAACAAATAATATCAAAGACGATACTGAAAGCTTTTTCAAGTAGAAAAAGAGTAAAAGACAGGTGAGAGTAGATATAGGACCGATAGAAAATGATGCTGGAGAAATTGTAATGGGAGATAAGGAGATGGTGGAAGAACTGAATGAATATTTTGCATCAGTCTTCTCTTAGGAAGACATCAGCAGTATACCGGACACTGAAGGGTGGCAGGTAAGAGAAGTGTGTGCAGTCACAATTACGACAGAGAAAGTACTCAGGAAGCTGAATATTCTAAAGGTAGGTAAATCTCCTGGACCAGACGGAATGCACCCGCGTGTTCTGAAGGAAGTAGCTGTGGAGATTCCGGAGGCATTAGCAATGATCTTTCAAAAGTCGGTAGATGTTGGCATGGTTCCGGAGGACTGGAAGATTGCAAATGTCACTCCGCTATTTAAGAAGGGGGCAAGGAAGCAAAAAAGAAATTATAGACCTGTTAGTTTGACATCGGTGATTGGGAAGTTGTTGGAGTCGATTGTCAAGGATGAGGTTACAGAGTACCTGGAGGCATATGACAAGATAGGCAGAACTCAGCATGGATTCCTTAAAGGAAAATCCTGCCTGACAAACCTATTACAATTTTTTGAGGAAATTACCAGTAGGCTAGACAAGGGAGATGCAGTGGATGTTGTATATTTGGATTTTCAGAAGGCCTTTGACAAGGTGCCACAAATGATAACAAGATAAGAGCCCATGGAATTACGGGAAAGTACATACGTGGATAGAGCGTTGGCTGATTGGCAGGAAACAGAGAGTGGGAATAAAGGGATCCTATTCTGGTTGGCTGCCGATTACCAGTGGTGTTCCACAGGGATCCGTGTTGGGGCCGCTTCTTTTTACATTGTACATCAATGATTTGGATTATGGAATAGATGGCTTTGTGGCTAAGTTTGCTGAGGATACAAAGATAGGTGGAGGGGCCGGTAGTGCTGAGGAAATGGAGAGTCTGCAGAGAGACTTGGATAGATTGGAAGAATGGGCAAAGAAGTGGCAAATAAAATACAATGTTGGAAAGTGTATGGTTATGCACTTTGGCAGAAGAAATAAACGGGGAGAGAATTCAAAGTTCTGAGATACAATGGGACTTGGGAGTCCTCGTACAGGCTACCCTTAAGGTTAACCTCCAGGTTGAGTCGGTGGCGAAGAAGGCGAATGCAATGTTGGCATTCATTTCTAGAGGAATAGAGTATAGAAGCAGGGATGTGATGTTGAGGCTCTATAAGGCGCTGGTGAGACCTCACTTGGAGTACTGTGGGCAGTTTTGGTCTCCTTATTTAAGAAAGGATGTGCTGACGTTGGAGAGGGTACAGAGAAGATTCACTAGAATGATTTCAGGAATGAGAGGGTTAACATATGAGGAACATTTGTCCGTTCTTGGACTGTATTCCTTAGAGTTTAGAAGATTGAGGGGAGACCTCAGAGAAACATTTCGAATGTTGAAAGGCATGGACAGAGTGGATGTGGCAAAGTTGTTTCCCAAGATGGGGGAGTGTAGTACGAGAGGGCATGACTTAAGGATTGAAGGGCACCCATTCAGAACAGAAATGCGAAGAAATTTTTTTAGTCAGAGGGTGGTGAATCTATGGAATTTGTTGCCACGGGCAGCAGTGGAGGCCAAGTCATTGGGTGTATTTAAGACAGAGATTGATAGGTATCTGAGTAGCCAGGGCATCAACGGTTATGGTGACTGGGACTAAATGGGAGAATGGATCAGCTCATTATATAATGGCGGAGCAGACTCGATGGGCCGAATGGCTGACTTCTGCTCCTTTGTCTTGTGGTCTTATGGTCTTATTCCAGCACTGCACGGTTAGAAGATGATTTCTCTCTCCAACTTGGGTTGAACTTAACTGTAAGTGTGATGCCAGATCCCACCTTGCAACTCATTTGAAATGCTGTCCTGCACTCATTGATGGATTTTGTAAATCTTTTTACAGGTTAAAAATGACAAAGAATTTGTCTACGGGAATCTCGAACACAACACACCAGTTTTGCTGTCTCTGTCCAGATACTGAAAAAGTGGAGCAACGGATTCACTCGATCATTCCTCCTGCTCAGACAGTGGAAATGGATTCGCTCGCCCATCTCAACTGAAGGTACGTCAGCAAGTTCACACTGAGCAAGGCCATTCATCTGTTCTGTGTGTGAGAAAGGATTCAGTCAGTCTTCCCACCTGTGGACACACCAGTCAGTTCACACTGCACAGAGGCTGGTCATCTGCTGAATTTGTGGAGAAGGATTTATTTGGTCATCTGACCTAATGGCTCACCAGCGAGTTCACACCAGTGAGCAGCCGTTCACCTGCTCAGACTGTGGGAAGGGATTCACTTGCTCATCCACCTTAATGATACACCAGCGAGTTCACACTGGGGAGCGGCCATTCACCTGCTCGGACTGTGGGAAGGGATTCACTCAGTCATCCCAACTGAAGGTACATCAGTGAATTCACACCGGAGAGAGGCCGTTCACCTGTTCAGACTGCGGGAAGGGATTCACTCGGTCATCCGACCTACTGCTACACAAGTCAGTTCACACTGGAGAGAGGCCATTCACCTGCTCAGACTGTGGGAGTGGATTCACTCAGTCATTCACACTAATGGCACACCAGCAGGTTCACACTGGGGACAGGCCGTTCACCTGCTCGGACCGTGGGAAGGGATTCACTTGCTCATCTAATCTGAAGGTACATCAGCGAGTTCACACTGGGGAGAGGCCATTCACCTGCTCAGAGTGTGGGAAAGGATTCACTCAGTCATCCAGCCTACAAGCACACTGGTCTGTTCACACTGGGAAGCGGCCATTCACCTGCTCAGACTGTGGGAAGGGATTCGCTCATTCATTTCAACTGAAGGTACATCAGCGAGTTCACACTGGGGAGAGGCCATTCACCGGTTCAGACTGTGGGAAGGGATTCATTCAGTCATCATCCCTCATGGCACACCAGCGAGTTCACATAGGGGAGCGGCCGTTCATCTGCTCGGTGTGTGGGAAGGGATTCACTCGGTCATCTAAACTGCAGAGACACCAGCGAGTTCACACTGGATAGAGGCCAATCGCCTGCTCAGACTTTGGGAAGTAAAGCCATTAAACATAGAAACATAGAAAATAGGTGCAGGAGTAGGCCATTCGGCCCTTCGAGCCTGCACCGCCATTTATTATGATCATGGCTGATCATCCAACTCAGAACACAGCCCCAGCTTTCCCTCCATACCCCCTGACCCCCGTAGCCACAAGGGCCATATCTAACTCCCTCTTAAATATAGCCAATGAACTGGCCTCAACTGTTTCCTGTGGCAGAGAATTCCACAGATTCACCACTCTCTGTGTGAAGAAGTTTTTCCTAATCTCGGTCCTAAAAGGCTTCCCCTCTATCCTCAAACTGTGACCCCTCGTTCTGGACTTCCCCAACATCGGGAACAATCTTCCTCCATCTAGCCTGTCCAATCCCTTTAGGATCTTATACGTTTCAATCAGATCCCCCCTCAATCTTCTAAATTCCAACGAGTACAAGCCCAGTTCATCCAGTCTTTCTTCATATGAAAGTCCTGCCATCCCAGGAATCAATCTGGTGAACCTTCTCTGTACTCCCTCTATGGCAAGGATGTCTTTCCTCAGATTAGGGGACCAAAACTGCACACAATACTCCAGGTGTGGTCTCACCAAGCCCTTGTACAACTGCAGTAGTACCTCCCTGCTCCTGTACTCAAATCCTCTCGCTATAAATGCCAGCATACCATTCGCCTTTTTCACCGCCTGCTGTACCTGCATGCCCACTTTCAATGACTGGTGTATAATGACACCCAGGTCTCGTTGCACCTCCCCTTTTCCTAATCGGCCACCATTCAGATAATAATCTGTTTTCCTATTTTTGCCACCAAAGTGGATAACTTCACATTTATCCACATTAAATTGCATCTGCCATGAATTTGCCCACTCACCCAACCTATCCAAGTCACCCTGCATCCTCTTAGCATCCTCCTCACAGCTAACACTGCCACCCAGCTTCGTGTCATCCGCAAACTTGGAGATGCTGCATTTAATTCCCTCATCCAAGTCATTAATATATATTGTAAACAGCTGGGGTCCCAGCACTGAGCCTTGCGGTACCCCACTAGTCACCGCCTGCCATTCTGAAAAGGTCCCGTTTATTGCCACTCTTTGCTTCCTGTCTGCTAACCAACTCTCCACCCACACCAATACCTTACCCCCAATACCATGTGCTTTAAGTTTGCACACTAATCTCCTGTGTGGGACCTTGTCAAAAGCCTTCTGAAAATCCAAATATACCACATCCACTGATTCTCCCCTATCCACTCTACTAGCTACATCCTCAAAAAATTCTATGAGATTCGTCAGACATGATTTTCCTTTCACAAATCCATGCTGACTTTGTCCGATCATTTCACCGCTTTCCAAATGTGCTGTTATCACATCCTTGATAACTGACTCCAGCAGTTTCCCCACCACCGACGTTAAGCTAACTGGTCTATAATTCCCCGGTTTCTCTCTCCCTCCTTTTTTAAAAAGTGGAGTTACATTAGCCACCCTCCAATCCTCAGGAACTAGTCCAGAATCTAACGAGTTTTGAAAAATTATCACTAATGCATCCACTATTTCTTGGGCTACTTCCTTAAGCACCCTGGGATGCAGACCATCTGGCCCTGGGGATTTATCTGCCTTCAATCCCTTCAATTTACCTAACACCACTTCCCTACTAACATGTATTTCGCTCAGTTCCTCCATCTCACTGGACCCTCTGTCCCCTACTATTTCTGGAAGATTATTTATGTCCTCCTTAGTGAAGACAGAACCAAAGTAATTATTCAATTGGTCTGCCATGTCCTTGCTCCCCATAATCAATTCACCTGTTTCTGTCTGCAGGGGACCTACATTTGTCTTTACCAGTCTTTTCCTTTTTACATATCTATAAAAGCTTTTACAGTCCGTTTTTATGTTGCCTGCCAGTTTTCTCTCATAATCTTTTTTCCTCTTCCTAATTAAGCCCTTTGTCCTCCTCTGCTGAACTCTGAATTTCTCCCAGTCCTCAGGTGAGCCACTTTCTCTGGCTAATTTGTATGCTTCTTCTTTGGAATTGATACTATCCCTAATTTCCCTTGTCAGTCACGGGTGCACTACCTTCCTTGATTTATTCTTTTGCCAAACTGGGATGAACATTTGTTGCAGTTCATCCATGCAACCTTTAAATGCTTGCCATTGCATATCCACCGTCAATCCTTTAAGTGTCATTTGCCAGTCTATCTTAGCTAATTCACGTCTCATACCTTCAAAGTTACCCCTCTTTAAGTTCAGAACCTTTGTTTCTGAATTAACTATGTCACTCTCCATCTTAATGAAGAATTCCACCATATTATGGTCACTCTTACCCAAGGGACCTCTCACGACAAGATTGCTAATTAACCCTTCCTCATTGCTCAAAACCCAGTCCAGAATACTCTGCTCTCTAGTCGGTTCCTCGACATGTTGGTTCAAAAAACCATCCCGCATACATTCCAAGAAATCCTCTTCCTCAGCACCTTTACCAATTTGGTTCACCCAATCTACATGTAGATTGAAGTCACCCATAATAACTGCTGTTCCTTTATTGCACACATTTGTAATGTGTGTCAGAGGTAATTTTTTTACAAAGAGCATGGTAGGTGCATGGAATGCACTGCAGGATGAGAGGGTAGAGGTGCATACAATGCGATCTTTTAAGAGACTCTTAGATATGTACATGAAGCTTAGAAAAATAAAGGACATTGCGGTAGGAAAATTCTAGGCAGCTTCTAGAGTAGGTTACATGGCAGGCAGAGTATTGTGGGACAAAGAGCCTGTAATGTGCTGTAGATTTCTATTTTCTCTGTTCTATTTGTTATACCATGGATGTCTGCTTGGTAAATGTTCTTAAGCCGTGAAGCAAACGTTGTTAGAAGTTTTCCTTTTTGCAGTATTTTTCTATTGTCATTGTTTTTTGGTATTCCAGATAGCTGGGTGTCAAGAGTCCTGATGAAGGGTCTTGGCCCAAAACGTTGATTCTCATCCATAGATGCTGCCTGACTTGCTGAGCTCCTCCAGCACTTTGTGTGTATTGCTCCAGACATCCAGCATCTGCAATATCTCGTGTCCCAGATACTGGTATGTTTATCGAAAGGACACGCAGGCAGGGAAAGAGGGTGCTGTGGCTCTGTTGGGAAAAAATCAAATCAAATCATTATAAAGAGGTGACATACGGTTGGAAGATGTTGAGTCATTGTGGATAGAACTAAGGAACAGCAATGGTGAAATGACCCTGATGGGAGTTTTCTGAAGATTCCCAAACAGTAGGACGTATATTATCCACAAATTACAACAGGAGAAAGAAAATGCATGCCAAAACAGCAATGTTACAATAGTCATGAGAGATAGTCATGCAGATATATTGGGAAAATCAGGTAGGTGCAGGATCCCAAGAGGGTATTTCCTACGATGCCCTCAAGATGGCTTTTTAGAGCAGCTCCTGGTTGAGCCCAGCTGGGGACCAACTATTCTCCATTGGGTGTTGTGCAACGAACAGGAATTAATTAGAGCACTTAAGGAGAAAGAACCCACAGGGGCAAGTGATCGTAAAATATTGGAGTTCATCCTGAAATGTGAGAAGGAGAAGCTGCTGTTCTCTCTGTACACCCATGATTGTGTAGCCAAGTTTCCATCGAACTCAATATATCAGTTTGCTGATGACACAACAATTGTAGGCCGTATCTCGGGTAATGATGAGTTTGAGTACAGAGAGGAATTTAAGAACCTGGTGGCATGTTGTGAAGACAATAACCTATCGCTCAACGTCAGCAAGACGAAGGAATTGGTTTTTAAATCAGAAGGAGTAGTGAAAAGCACGACTCCATTTACATCGGTGGTGTGCAAGTGGAACAGGTCAAAAGCTTTAAGTTCCTCAGGGTCAATATCACAAATGTCCTGACTTGGTCCAACCAAGCACAGTTCACTGCCAAGAAGGCCCACCAGCACCTTTACTTCCTGAGGAAACTAAAGAAATTTGGCCTGTCCCCTAGAACCCACAGTCATTTTTATAGATGACCGTAGAAAGCATTCTTCTAGGGTGCATTACAACCTGGTATGGAAGTTGTCCTGTCCAAGACGGGAAGAAGCTGCAGAAGATCATGAACATGGCCCAGCACATTACACAAACCAATCTTCCGTCCGTGGACTCACTTTACACCGCGTGTTGTTAGAGCAGTGCTGCCAGGATAATCAAGGACACGACCCACCCAGCCAACACACTTTTCGTCCCTCTTCCCTCCAGGAGAAGGCTCAGAAGCTTGAAGACTTGAACGGCCAAATTTGGGAACAGCTTCTTTCCAAATGTGATAAGACTGCTGAATGGATCCTGACCCAGATCTGGGCCATGCCCTCCAAATATCCGGACCAGCCTCTCGGGTTTTTTTGCACTACCTTACTTTCCATTTTTCTATTTTCTATTTATGATTTATAATTTAAATTTTTAATATTTACTAACTTTTACTATTTTTAATATTTAATATTTGTAATCCAGGGAGTGGGAAGCACAGAATCAAGTATCAGTGTGATGATTGTATGTTCTAGTATCAATTGTTTGGCGACTATAAAGTATATGTATTCCAGGTCAACCACTCACCTCCTACCCCTGTCACCATTTCCACCTTCCCACCTCCCCCTCACCTGGACCCACCTCTCACTCCCCAGCTCTTGCCCCATCCCCACCCCTCACCTCTTTTCTCGGACTATTTCCCGTCCACTCTCAGTCCAGAGGGAGGGTCTCGGCCCGAAATGTTGACGGTCCATTTCCCTCCACAGATGCTGCCCGACCCACTGAGTTCCTCCGGCAGTTTGTTCTTTGGTCTGTATAACCCGTGTTAGTGTGGGGAGCGGGATTTTACAACATATTCCCGGTACAATCTCAACAAAACACAAATAATTGTCACTTTGCCCGGACCATTGGCCCCGCTTGCAGGGCAACAGTCTGCCGGTGTTTGCCCCCCAATGTGGTGAATCGCCACCACCGTGGGCTCAGACATTTCCACAGATGAGCCCCTCCTGTCCCCACCGGGACAAACATCCTGTCCGCCCCCTCTCTCACCGTCTTCATCCTTTCAATAAAATCCCCCTCTCCCTCCCCGGGGAACCGGCATCAAACCGACGGGCCGAGCGGTCTCCTCCTACCTCTCAGCGATACATCAGACTCCGGCCGCAGGAGACGCTTCACAAACGCCCCAACTTCCCTCGGAGGGAAATGGAAATAAATCAGAAAGCGGACATTTACTTTGGGATTTTGTTCCGATTTGACGGGCAGGTCGCAATGCGGCAGGAGACCGGGTAACGCCCTCTCGGCTGGTCCGCCTCCACTATTGGGTGTAACAGTGATTGACATCGCTTCGCACCAATGGGAATAGCGCAGCTCTGCAATCAATTCAATTCCTCTGTTGACTGTTCGGGTGGTGGGCGTGCCTCGCGCTCAGTAGCTCAGCCGTTAAACCGAAAAAGCTCGAGCACAGCAGCGCGTGTGTGACGTAAGGCACCGTGCTCGTGACAGCAGATGCAGATACGGGGAGACCATGGGTGACGTCAGGCGCGTGCGGGAGGGGCTGCTGTGTGACGTAACGTGAGGGGAGAGCTTCAATTTTAAAACACCTTTTGTTGGGTCCGATCTGGAACAACAAAATTAAATTCGGGTTTCATCGGGAGCGGATCCGGTGTTGTGAGATGTGTCCGGCTGTGCCGTGTTGTTGGTGGAGTGGGCAGCGGGGTGTTTGTCTCCGGGCTCTCCTCAGCCCCGGTTTTCACTTTGCGACCGAGCCCGGGCCGTGGATCAATTCCTTGTGGTTCTGCAGGGGGTTTGGGGCGAAGGGACAGTCTGTCTGTCTGTCTGTCTGTGTGGGTCGGGGTTATGAGTGGGTGTGGGTGTGGGTCCCGGGACACATTAACTTGTAAACACCGGACCATCTGGTGAATTGGATCAGACAGCTTCGCTCGCCTGTCCTTTCAGGAAACAACAATTCTCTCTTCATATTAATGACTGTCTAAACTTGCTGTGAACAAGATTATGTGTTACAAGATTGTGAGTTACAGAGTCTAGGACAGCTGTCACCGTCATGGGCTGCGAGTGCAGACAGGGATTGGGGTCACTGAGCTGTATATCAGAGAAGGACACGGGTTTGTACAGCCTCCTGTGGGGTAGAAATGTCCACACGGTGAATTCGGATCTGCTGGCACATCGGGAGTCTGAAAGGGAAAGGGAATAGGGAAGGTGCTGAGCAGAGAGTTTTTAACAGGGGAACCTGTTCAGGGGTGGAGGGGTACAGGAGCTGTCTGATAGATCGTTTTTAATTGTTTTTTATAATCTCACAGATGGTGACTGAGGAAGGAGCTCGTTGACGGAGGATATCCGGAGGCGAGCAGCTCAGATACGGAATCAGGAATTGAATTGCATTGACTTAATTTCTTACATCCATCAGGAGTAAAAATCTTTACATTACGTCTCCATCTAAATGTGCAACGTGTAATCATTGTAATTTACAATAAATAAAATAGACAATGTAATATAGTGTACACTCAGATCAGCGTCAGTTCATCAGTCTGACGGCCTGGTGGAAGAAGCTGTCCCGGAGCCTGTTGGTCCTGGCTTTTATGTTGCGGTACCGCTTCCCGGATGGTATCAGGAGAGTGACAGTGTTGTGATTTTCTGTGTCACGGGTACAGACAGTCGTCTCAAGTGAGGAGTTTGTGTGGAGATGCAGCTTCTCTGGAGGTGGAGGAAAGAGGACACACCAACAGGTGGAACCAGCTGTGGGAAGACATGGTTTGTCAGGTCTGACGATGAGCTGAATGTACCATAACCTTCAGATTGAATCAGAAAACCATTCTGAGGTTATTTGACATGTCAGAAGCAGGGGAGATGTGATCACATGTGCAGAGGGCAGGGGTTGTGTCTCCATGAGACCCTCAGTGAGACGGTTCAAATTACAATGTGCAGGGATGAACTTTAATCACTGATTCTGACACAGTGAGAGGGTTAGTTCTGCCGTAAGGAGGAAACATGAATGGAGAAAGAGACAGGAACTTCATCAATTCTACACGGGTCCTATTTATCAGCACTTGGCTCTTAGCCGACTGTATCTCAGCAGTTTCTTTCTTTTTTCTTTTCAAATCTTTTTATTATTATTATATTATTCAAAAATAACACGAGTACATCAAATTAAGCAACACAATGTCTAGAGGAAAAAAAACATTATTTTAAAGATTGAAAAATGTTGCTGATAATTTAAAAAAAAACACTACTAAGCAGAAAATCTGGGATAAAACCCCATTAGGTGTACAACCCGGAGCCATGCGTCATACAAAAAGCCTCTAAAAATAAACATCAAACCGCCAGCAAGAAAAAAAATATATACCAAAAATTTACAATTAGATCATGGAGGAAATCTATCAATTAACTCAAATGATAATAACGAGCAAATGAACCCCATCTTTTCTCAAAATCAAATAAAGGTTCAAAGGTTCGACTTCTAATTTTCTCCAAACTAAGACATAGCATCACTTGAGAGAACCATTGTGACAAAGTGGGAGCTGATGTATCCTTCCACTTCAACAAAATTACCCTCCTAGCTATCAATGTAACAAATGCAATAACATGATGGTCAGACATAGAGATATCACGGATATTTTGAGGAATTATTCCAAAAAGCACAGTTAATTTGCTAAATTGTAAATTAATTTTAAGTGCTTTAGAAATTGTCGAAAAAACTGACATCCAGTACTGTTCCTGTATAGAACAAGACCAAAATATGTTGTCATCGTCCGGTCCATAAAGACGGTATTCCGGTTCACGGTCCGGTCCATCGACCCCTGATCCAGGTTTTCCTGTCTACACTGGACATCTGGTAGATCATCAAGTTTCGGGCCGACCAAAGAGCGTCTTTCACCGAGCTGATCTGCCAGCAGCACCGGACGTTTTTTTGTGTGTTTTTTTTTTTGGAGTTCCAAACAATCACACTTTATCTAAACAGTACAATTCCAAATTCAAATACTTTAGGTCAACTGCCCACACTCAGTGATTTTAACCGTGGGTTTTGGTGTTCCATTCATGGTGCCACAGCTCTCCATCTTCCTTACCACATCCATTCCTTCTACCACAGATCCAAACACAACATGTTTCCCATCCAACCAGCTGCTCCCTGTGATGCATATGAAGAACTGGGAACCATTTGTATTTGGTCCAGCATTGGCCATGGACAGGATGCCTGGCCCCGTGTGCTTCAGCTGAAAATTCTCATCTTTAAACTTCTCCCCATAGATGGACTTGCCTCCAGTGCCGTCATGTTTTGTGAAGTCGCCACCCTGGCACATGAAGCCAGGAATGATTCTGTGGAACGTTGAGCCTTTGTAACCGAAACCCTTCTCGCCTGTGCATAATGCACGGAAGTTTTCTGCAGTCTTTGGGACAATATCTGGTCTTAGCTCCATCACTAGGCGACCCTGGGGTTTATCCTGAATAGAGATGTCCATAAAAACCTCGGGGTTTTTGCCGGCCATGGTTCTGCAGTTTCCGAGGTCGGAGAAAAACGCAAGCGGCAAGCTGTACACTGCCTTTGTCACTTTGTGACGATGCAGCCAAAAAGCGGAGAAGCGATACCCACAACTGTCCGGACCCTTTCGGATCCTGCTAGTCTTCCCTCTATTAAGTTAGACCGACTGTCTGCAGGACACCGATTTATCCTACTTCTCTCCAACGTTTGAAGTAGGTTTGGTGTAATTTCTCTCAATCTTTGACAGAAGTTGTCTTTTTCTCCCTCGTCGCGTAAGCTCTTTTGGAATATAGCTGATCGTGTAAAATAGCTGATATTTCACCAACCAAATGAGAGAGGCGGACCTGGTGTGTATGAATACTCCTCCTCTCAGCTGATAGTCCTGTCGAACTGTTCCGCCCGCCCTCTCTAGCGTCTGATGTCAGTGCAAGCACTCATTTAAGGAGGTATTTCTTAACTTACAGCAAAAGTCTGGAGGAAGAAACGCCCCACGAGAAGGGTGCACCATCTGTGGAGAATTCCCAAGGAAGTTAGGATGCTATATCTTTGAAATAATATACGTTGTAATGAGGATTAATTAATTGATGGTAGTCAAGAGGACTGGGAAAGTTTAAAACTACAAGGTATGCCACAAAAATTGTAAAGAATGTGGGACACATAAGAAAATTATTAAAAATATTGATGGGGTTTTTACCGAAATACAAGTAAAAAGCCAAAAGTAATGTTGGTTTTTGAGGCTTATTGTAAAATTGGGAATGAGAAGTTACAGATTCTAAATAATGAAAGTAATAACAGATTGCAAAGGTCTGTAGGGAGAGGGATTTTTTTTTTTTTATCAGTGAAAAAGAACAGGACAAATTTGTATCTTTACAAATGAGTGGCATCAGAGATAGTGGATGCATTGGTTGTAATCTGAGGAGACCGGATGTATGTTCTCAAATTTGTTGAAAATATAAAGATAAGTGGCTTATCAGGTGATGCAGAGTACACAAGAGCCTGCAACGTGATGAGCACAGGTTAAGTGGATGAGCAGGAAAGTGGCCTTTGAAATATAATATAGAACAAAATATGAAGTTGCCTGCCTGCTCTGGAAAGAAGAAAGACAAACCTGATTGTTAAATAGAGAGGTGTTTAGAGAATGTTGCAGTGCAAACTCAATCTCTAGCACACAAAAAGGGTGTGTAGGTTAAACAAATATGCAGAAAGGCCAATGGAATGTTGGCCTTTATTGTAAGGGTTATGGAATACAAGGGTAAGGATATTTTGTAGCAACTTTATTGGGAGCTCGTGAGACAACACCTGGCGTTCTGTGTACAGTTCAGATCTCGTCTTTAATAAAGGACATACTTGAATCAGGGGATTCACATATAGGGGCGAGGGGTGAGCGTGTAGGGAACAATGACAAGTGATCTTACTGAAGCAAGATTCTGAGGGTGTTGTCAGACAAGATGCTGAGACGATGTTTCTCCAAGTGAGGATATCGAGAAAATGGGATATAGTTTGAGTAATTGGTTTCCCATTGATCAGGAGATGAAGACGAATTTCTTCTGCAGGTTGTGATCCTTTGGAATTCTCCACGTTAAGAGTTATGGTAGAGCCATAGAATATACAATATATTGTAGGCATATGAACTACATGGAAATCTACAGGTGCAGAGAGAGAGTTGGAAAGTGGTGTAGAGGCCAAAACCAGATCAATAATGATCTTATTGCATGGGGAAGCAGGGATGAAGAGCCATTTGGCTCATGCTCTGTTTCTGATGCATTTAACTCAATGGATCATTCAGAAGTTTTGCAATGTACACAACTGTTTTGTATTTGATCATAGGGTACAATTGGCACGTTGGAGAATCCATCTACTTGGGCACCTGAGTGAAATGAGGCCTGGGATTTGAGATTAAATTTAAGCATGATGTAAAATGACATAATTTCAGACAATATTAATGATTTGCGAACTGATACCAAGTTCAGTCTTTGATTAATTTGATCTGCCTTCCCACAGAGCCTGACGTGGGGATGCCCGAGGCAGATGCTGATGGGTTTTTCCAGCAGCTGATAGCAGGAGTGGTAAGTGCTCCTCATCATTTATCCCTTTGTTTTAAGTGAGTGTTTATGACGTGCAGCAGCAGTTTTCTCTATTTCGACGTACATTACTGAGCATGATCATAGATGGATTGACCTGCCCATGTTTGCTCTCGAAGAGCTTTGTCTGCCAGAATTGAACTAGCACTGTAACCAGCAGTAAGGAGGTTAACAGTGCTTTGTCCCAATTTTCAAATGAGATCAATTTTGGAGCTCACCATAGTTCCCTTTGACAGTAAAATGCTGTTCATGGATGGGTGACCTCCCAAAGCATCTTCAGAAGTTTCATCATTCTTCCAGGCCAGCCTTCATACTCAACTTTCATATCGGCACTGGAAGTCTAGTGTGCACCCAGATTAAGTCACAAAATATTCTCTGAACCGATTGTCCAGCAATTGTATCTGACTAGTTCTGCCAGAAATCTGTTCCATTTGTACAATTGATATTTTGTGGACTTGCAGAATTAGAAAAAGATGTAAATTCAGAATACCTGATTTATATTTGTCTTTGCCTACTTTCAGGAATATCTTCGCAGCAATGGAATTACACACAGGGACATCAAGCCAGAGACTCTGTTACGTGATGACCAAGGTATAAGGATGCAAATCTCTTCACTTTTATTGTGTAATAGAACAAAAATTGGGTATCGTTATGCCTTATTCACAGCATTTCAGACATTTAGACAACAGGTGCAGGAGTAGGCCATTCAGCCCTTCGAGCCAGCACCGCCATTCACTGTGATCATGGCTGATCATCCACGATCAGTACCCAGTTCCTGCCTTATCCCCATAACCTTTGATTCCACCATCTTTAAGAGCTCTATCCATCTCTTTCTTGAAAGCATCCAGAGACTTGGCCTCCACAGCCTTCTGGGGCAGAGCATTCCATACATCCACCACTCTCTGGGTGGAAAAATTTTTCCTCAACTCTGTTCTAATTCTTAAACTGTGGCCTCTGGTTCTGGACTCACCCATCAGCGGGAACATGCTTCCTGCCTGCAGCGTGTCCAATCCCTTAATAATCTTATATGTTTCAATAAGATCCCCTCTCAGCCTTCTAAATTCCAGAGTATACAAACCCAGCCGCTCCAATCTTTCAACATATGACAGTCCCGCCATCCAGGGAATTAACCTTGTGAACCTACGCTGCACTCCCTCAATAGCAAGAATGTCCTTCCTCAAATTGGAGACCAAAACTGCACACAGTACTCCAGGTGTGGTCTCACCAGGGCCCTGTAGAGCTGCAGAAGGACCTCTTTGCTCTTATACTCAATTCCCCTTGTTATGAAGGCCAGCATGCTATTAGCTTTTGTCAGTGCCTGCTGTACTTGCGTGCTTGCTCTCAGTGACTGATGTACAACAACACCTAGATCTCGTTGTGTTTCCCCTTTTCCTAACTTGACTCCATTTAGATAATAATCTGCCTTCCTTTTCTTACCACTAAAGTGTTTAACCTCACATTTATCCACATTAAGCTGCATCTGCCCTATCACCCAGCCTGTCCAAGTCACCCTGCATTCTCATAACATCCTCCTCACATTTCACACTGCCACCCAGCTTTGTGTCATCGGCAAATTTGCTAATGTTACTTTTAATTCCCTCATCTAAATCATTAATATATATTGTAAACAGCTGCGGTCCCAGCACTGAACCCTGCGGTACCCCACTGGTCACCGCCTGCCATTCCGAAAGGGACCTGTTAATCGCTACTTTGTTTTCTGTCAGCCAGCCAATTTTCAATTCATGTCAGTACTCTGCCCCCAATACCATGTGCCCTAATTTTGCCCACTAATCTCCTGTGTGGGACTTCATCAAAGGCTTTCTGAAAGTCCAGGTACACTACATCCACTGGCTCTCCCTTGTCCATTTTCATAGTTACATCCTCAAAAAAATTCCAGAAGATTAGTCAAGCACGATTTCCCCTTTGTAAATCCATGCTGACTCGGACCAACCTGTTACTACTATCCAGATGTGTTGTAATTTCATCTTTTATAATTGACTCCAGCATCTTTTCCACCACCGAAGTCAGACTAACCGGTCTATAGTTTCCTGTTTTCTCTCCTCCTCTCTTCTTGAAGAGCGGGACAACATTAGCCACCCTCCAATCCACAGGAACTGATCCTGAATCTATAGAACATTGGAAAACGATTACCAATGCTTCCACGATTTCTAAAGCCACCTCCTTAAGTACCCTGGGATGCAGACCATCAGGTTCTGGGGACTTATCAGCCTTCAGACCCAACAGCCTATCCAACACCATTTCTTGCCTAATATAAATTTCCTTCAATTCATCCATTACCCTAGTTCTTTTGGCCACTATTACATCTGGGAGATTGTTTGTGTCTTCCCTAGTGAAGACAGATCCAAAGTACCTGTTCAACTCATCTGCCATTCCCTTGTTCCCCATAATAACTTCACCCGCTTCTGTCTTCAAGGGCCCAATTTTGGTCTTAACTATGTTTTTTTTTTCCTTTTCACATACTTAAAGAAGCTTTTTACTATCCTCCTTTATATTCTTGGCTAGTTTACCTTCATACCTCATTTTTTTCCTCCACATATTGCCTTTTTATTTACCTTCTGTTGCTCTTTAAACGTTTCCCAATCCTCCGGCTTCCCACTCGTCTTTGCTATGTTATACTTCTCTTTTATTTTTAGAACTATACTCAAGCCCTCAGCAGCAATATTCGTACCAGTCGACAATGATGAAAAGCTTAATGGGTCTTGAGTCAGTGATCCTTTCTGTATCTTTGTTCTCTTTGCTCAGTGTGCAAAGCATTTCTAGCAACGTAACAGGCTGAGATGTGCACATTCTTCAATAACTGCAGTCATCTCCATGCTAGCAGCTGATGAGCATTTGTTGGATACAGTTAAACAGTTTTGAGATCCATTAGTCCATGTGGGAGGAGGCTGCCCATCAAGCTTGAACATTTCCCCGCATGTCACCGAAACTTTGGAACTAGAGCTTTGGTCTTCAGAGCAACATCTGAATCAATGGGAGTGCTGCAGACCATGGGTCTATTTGTTCGATGTGTATGCTAAGGGAAGGTGGTAGGGGTTCCAGCTGAATTTATTTTTTTTTCTCCCATTCCCCTGCAGTTTACCTCAAATTCATTTAATGGTGTTTTGACCTCGGCAAGTCTGGTGATTGAACAGACCGTTTTGGTTCTGCAGTAAGAAGATTTTGGGCAGGGTTCAACCCTGGTTATTATTGAATGGTTTGTGATATTTGGGAAATGCCCATGGCTGTGTTGGGTGTGCGATGGTTTAAAGTAATGGTCACCAACCTTTTTAAGCCCAAGATCCCCTACCTCGACCTCAGTGAAAGGCAAGATCTACCTACTAAATCGTTTGGAGAAAAAACAGTTCAGATTGTACTTCCAATTTGTGGCCTTTTATTTGGGTGAATTGTATTTGAATTACATAAAATACCTTTTCGTGCCGAAATGCTTTACGCCAAAGAAGCAATTACCATTAATTTATATGGAAAAAAATGTTTTGAGCGTTTCCAGACCCAAAAAAAAACCTAACAAATCATACCAAATAACACTTAAAACCTAAAATAACAGTAACATATAGTAAAAGCAGGAATGATATGATAAATGCACGGCCTATATAAAGTAGAAATAATGTATGTACAGTGTAGTTTCACTGAACAGAATCGCCAAACACGATTTGTAGAAAAGAATCGCCACATACACGCATGCACACATCATGCACGCGCACAGAGGTGCCCCCGGCCGGCCGGTCGGCAAGAATATTGTCAATATTAAACCGGTCTGCGGTGCCAGAAAGGTTGGGGTCCCCTGCCTTTGACCACAGGGCCACCAGGCAGTGGTCAGCACGTAATGTCCTGCAAGCCCTGCGGGAGAAGGACATGATGGACACAGTGGGGTGGTTCCCTGAGCAGACCGTCCAGTTCATCTGGCAAAATGCTTCATTGCCAGACCTCACCAACAGGCACCAGGACCTCGCCTGGCTGGCGGTGAGAGGAGCCCTCCTGTACGCCCGGGACGTCGTCCTCACACCCCGTTGCCCACGGGAGAACTGCAATGAGGAGTCTGTGAACCACATCTTGTACACTGAGTTCGCAGAGAGGGTGTGGAGCAGGATGGAAGGGACGGTATCGAGACTCATGCCCAACAGCTGAGTAACCGAGGATCCCTGATTTATGGGCTGCTCTTGGGGATGCACAGGGAGACCAACATCCGGTGCTGCTGGCAGAACATCAACTCGGTGAAAGACGCTCTTTGGTCGGCCCGAAACTTGATGATCTACCAGCACATGGAGATGTCCGTGGGAGAATGCTGCCGACTGACACATTCTCGGCTGCAGGAGTACGTGCTGAGGGACGCACTGAAACTCAGTGCAGCCACCGCAAGGGCCCGGTGGGGTAGGGCCACAGTTTAAGATTCGTCACCTGTGGGAGTGGGAGGGTCGGGTGGGCAGTGTGCACCTCATCAGCAGTATGGATGGTTGAATCAACATCGTGTCACAGGAGTGGCTAGAAATGGAGAAAGGTATTGACTGTAATGGAACTTCGATAAAGGAATGAGAGTCAACGCCTGGCTTTTTATTGTAAATAAGTTTTATTTTTGACTAAGGTTTGAGAGTCAATGAATGATATATTGTAAGCGTCTTTATTTTGCACAAGGACTGAGAGTCAATGCATGATTTATTGTAAATAACTATTGACTAAAGACTCAGTCAACAAATGTTTTTTTTGTAAATAACTTTATTTTGTAGTATTTCTGAATAAAGTACATTTTTGGAGAAGGTTAGTGAAGTGTCTTCTGTGGCCGGAGCCTGATCCTTCACTGAGAGGTGGGAGGAGACCACTCGGCCCATTGGCGATTCCGGCTCCCCTGGGTGGGAAGGAGGGATCCCGGCAGAAGATGGGGGGGAGGATTTTATTGGAAGGATGAAGATGGTGAGAGAGGGGGTGGACAGGATGTTTGTTCCGGTGGGGGCAGGAGGGGCTCATCTGTGGAAATGCCTGAGCCCACATTGGTGGCGAGCAGTGGACTTCACCACATTGGGGGGCAAACACCGGCAGACTGTTGTCCTGCAAGCGGGGCCAATGGTCCGGGAAAAGTGACAATCATTTGGGATTTGTTGAGATTGTACCGGGAATATGGTGTAAAATCCCGCTCCCCACAGTAACACGGGTTATACAGACCAAAGAACAAACTACCGGAGGAACTCAGTGGGTCAGGCAGCATCTGTGGAGGGAAATGGACCATCAACATTTCGGGCCGAGACCCTCCCTCTGGACTGAGAGTGGACGGGAAATAGAGAAAAGAGGTGAGGGGTGGGGATGGGGCAAGAGCTGAGGAGTGAGAGGTGGATCCAGCTGAGGGGGCAGGTGGGAAGGTGGAAATAGTGACAGGGTTGGGAGGTGTTCTGTTCACTGTTCAGTCTGCTGGCTGGGCTCATTACCCAACCCCGGATGCAGTACAGGCCTTCCGCTTGTTGGACAATACACATGTTGCATTAAGATGCGCCTAACAAATTCTACATCTAAATCACTTACAGTCAGCAGGTCCCAGTTTATATTTGTCCGTTCGTTCGCCATGTGCTGTGTCACATGATGTAGGTGGTTGTGGCCTTTCCATGTCTGATTGCTCAGCAATTTTTCTACTGCGGTGGTTTGCCATTGCTGCTTTCTGGTCAGTGTCTTTTCAAGATGTTGGGATTATCAATACTCTTCAGAGACAGCCGTTATCAGTACTGGTCAGAGACAGCCGTTATCAGTACTGTTCAGAGACAGCCGTTATCAGTACTGGTCAGAGACAGCCGTTATCAGTACTGGTCAGAGACAGCCGTTATCAGTACTCTTCAGAGACAGCCGTTATCAGTACTGGTCAGAGACAGCCGTTATCAGTACTCTTCAGAGACAGCCGTTATCAGTACTGTTCAGAGACAGCCGTTATCAGTACTGGTCAGAGACAGCCGTTATCAGTACTGGTCAGAGACAGCCGTTATCAGTACTCTTCAGAGACAGACTGCCCGGTGTCAGTGGACACATTAGCAGAACTTGTGACACACGCTGGCTACTCATAAGATCCCATGGCTTCACATCACCCTGATCGGGGTGGCGGGAGGGGTTGTGCTAAGTAGGAGCAATGCCTCGTCCAAGGGTGACATACAGGTCAGTGGAGGGAGGAAGAACCATCAAATTCATCCTTCCAAAGTGAATCACTCCACACTTTTCCGTGTTGAACCCCATCTGGCACTTTTCATCCCTGTTCCGCATCCTGTTGATGTCCTGTTGTAACCTACGACAATCTTCTATATTAACCACAACTCTAGCAATCTCCATATCATCTGCAAACTTACAAATTCCACCCTTCCACTTCCTCAAACAAATCATCTATTTAAAAAACTAAAAACAGGGGATCACAGAACAGATTCCTGCACGTCACCACTGATCATATGCGTAATTATCATCTACCTTCTGCTGACAAAAGCCAATTCTGAATGCACCAGCTAGTTTCAAAGGACTCTGCCTCAGACAGCTGGGTTGTTGGAATGTGCCTCTGAAGTCTGACAGCAGACTAGCAAGTGAATGTTCGATCGAGCAGTCAGAAACCGGAGTTGCCAGCCTGAGTCAGGACTTTGAGGCTCCAGAGAGAGAGATGGGGTCTGGAGTTTATAAGGAGGAAGAATAGGAATCAGACCAGCATAATCTGCCTACATATGAAAAATCAGAAACATTTGGAAACTGGTTGTTCGAAAAAATGTGGTAATTTCTGCAAATTACTGGTGGTAATCAACAGATCAGGCAGCAAATGTGGAGAGGAATAAATAAACAACGTTTAGACCGAGCCCCTTCAGCATGCCCAGACTGTGTACTTCTCTGCTTAGTTGCTGCCTGAACTGCACAGTTCCTCCAGCATTTTATGTGGGTGCGTCCCTGTATTTCCAGCAACTGCAGAATCTCTTGTGTTTTATATCTGCATTTGCAAGAGGATTGTACTTTGGCATTCGATACACAGAATGCATGTAGATATTGAGTATATTATTTATGGGAACCGGCTTCTACGTTAAAACAGCTGCTGATTTTTCTCTACACACAAAAAAAACTGAGGTATGGATTTGGAACCAGGGCTGGCAGTAATCTTTAATGGCACCGTGATTACCCATAAAGCCCTGTGTTAAAATATTCGCCGTCGCTGAAGCACCGATCAAATGCGGAGGCGTCAGGATTGCGGATGGTCCCGAAAATCGCGCATGCGCGCAGTATACAAAAGACTTCAAACAATCGACTGCAGGTAAGAGCATTTCTCCGGGCGGTTTTCCAACACCTACTGAGGGTCAATTGCTGTCAGCTGCGGACTCCATGGCTAGCAATCCGGGCACAATCCTGCTCTCGTCCCTCTCTCTCAGCCCCACGATCCGTACACGGGCCCCGGGGAGCTTCCGGCTGATGAGGGAATGGGAACCGATGGATCTCTCAAGACATAGCTGAGCTCCAGCTTTCTAAATGCAAGGATTAGGAACTCGGAGAAAGGGAACAAAATCTTTTACATCAGCAGGTGAGAAAATCACCTTTGTTCTACTTCCAATCACAAACAAGAGAAAATCTGCAGATGCTGGAAATCCAAGCAACGCGCAGAAAATGCTGGATGAATTCAGCATTAGTACTCTTTTCCATTGATGCTGCCTGGCCTGCTGAGTTCCTCCAGCAGTTTTTGACCTATTCTCTGTGCGTACATAATGATATCAAACAACTTTGCCCTGGGCAACAAGTAGCTTTCACACCACAAATGAGCCAGACTCCAATGGGACAGAATACAGCCCTTCCCTTCATATTCATTGGCATTGCCATCAATGAGTTCACCACCGTCGGTCACCTGGGGGAGGGTTCAGGGGAAATATTTATGTACAATACAGAAACTGGTGTTACCTGAGTGATATTTGGAAATCTGCCTTTTTAAAGCATAATTTAGGAAGCAAATCACGTATGAAAAATGTGCAAAAGCTCTGGTGAGAAAATCCTTCATTACCCATTACAGGCCTGCTACATAGGTTGTGTGAGAGTGCAGATGAACTCGATCAAACCCAGAGGAGATCAAAGTTCTTTTCGACAGTATTTGCTAGCTGCTAAAATGACTACCTCGCTATATAAAATTCAATTCGTCACTGGGTAAAAAATGCACAGTACAAGATTTATGTGCACACTGGTCATTACAAATTAGAGGGGACATTAGTGGGAAGGTGGGGAGACCTCCAGTGTCTCTGATGCCCTCACCTACAAGTTATGTATCCAGCTACAGCTTGTAACCTTGCACTTTAAGGAGTTGGAACTTGAAATGGTACTTGGTAAGTGGGAGGCATTCAGAAGTGAAATTTTGAGGGTGTAAAATTTGTATGTGCCTGCCAAATTAAAAGTTGAAAGGTAACTGGTGCAGGGAAACTTGGTTTTCAAGAGACATTGAGGGCCTGGATATTTTGTTCCTCTGAATGGCTCAGTCTGTTGGGTCCTATCAAGACTCATTAATGACTACAATATCATAATTCCATGCCCTGAGCTCATCTGACTTTTTTAAAAATCATCATCTGTTCGTTTCTAAAAGCTTCCTAATAGTTTTTGCTCTTTTGTTTCCCCTGTCTTTGGATTTTACATTGGCTTCTCATTTTGTCCTCCTGCCTTTCCAATGATTCAACTTCTTTGGGATGTATCAATCACTCAGCTCTCGAATTGCTACCAGAAACCCCAGCCATTGCTGCTCCATTGTCACTCCTACCCTTTCCCTTCCAAGCAAGTTTGGCCAGCTTCTCTGTCATGGAAACATGGAGAAGTTCAGTACGGAAACAGGCTATTTGGCCCATCTAGTCAATGCTGAAAAAACATTTAAGTTGTCTAATGCATCAACCTGCACCGGGACCATTGCCCTCCATACCCCTATCATTCAGGCTCCCATCCAACCTTCTGTTAAATGGTGAAACTAAGCTCATATTCACCACTCGTGCTGACATCTCATTCCACACTCTTACGCCCACTTCAGTACAGGACCTTTCCAAATGTTCCTGTTAAATTTTCATCTTTCCCGCTTACCCATGACCTCTGATTGTCATCCCACCCAACCCCAGTGGAAAAAGCTGCTTGCATTTACCCTATCTATAGCTGCATAATTTTGTATACTTCTAACAAATACTCAAAGCAATGTATAATTTCCTTGTTTATGTTTAGAGCCATTTTTAGATGTATAAGATGACGAGGGTCATTGATCGTGTGGATAGCCAGAGGTTTTTTTCCCAGGGCTGAAATCGCTAAAACGAGGGGACATAGTTTTAAGGTGCTTGGAAATAGATACCAAGGGGATGTCAGGGGTAAGTTTTTTACACAGACAGTCTTAGGTGCCTGTAATGCACTGCCGGCTATTTGTGTGAGAGTGTTTCAGTTACTGTGGGGCCAGGAACCCATGCAGCTCAGTGGGATCAGGGAATAATACAAATGGAGAGAGGCAAACTGAGCCAATTCACAGACTGGAGATGGCAGAAATGCCCCATTCTTATAGAGACAGGAAGAACATCAGGAATTTGTTGGTCATTCCTGATACCAGGTACGATATTGTGGCTATCACAGAGACGTGACTAAAGAATGCATGTCTCTGGGAGCTGAACGTCCAAGGATACACGGTATATCGGAAGGATAGGAAGGTAGGCAGAGGGGGAGGCGTGCCTTTATTGGTAAGAAATGATATTAAATCATTAGAAAGAGGTGACAAAGGATCGGAAGATGCAGAATCTTTATGGGTTGAGCTAAGAAATCGCAGGGGTAAAAGGACCCTGATGGCAGTTATTTATAGGCCTCCAAACAGCTACAGGGATGTGGACTACAAATTACAACAGGAAATAGAAAAGGCTTGTCAGAAGGGCAGTGTTATGATAATTGTGGGGGATTTTAACATGCGAGTCGATTGGGGAAAATCAGGTCGGCACTGGATCTCAAGAGAGAATTTGTAGAATGTCTGCGAGATGGCTTTTTAGAACAGCTTGTTGTTGAGCCCACTAGGGGATCGGCTGTACTGGATTGGGTATTGTGTAATGAACCGCAGGTGATTAGAGAGATTGAGGTGAAGGAACCCTTAGGAGGCAGTGATCATAACATGATTGAGTTTACTGTGAAATTCGAAAAAGAGAAGCCAAAATCTGATGTGTCGGTATTTCAGTGGAGTAAGCGAAATTACAGTGGCATGAGAGAGGAACTGGCCAAAGTTGACTGGAAAGGGACACTGGCGGGAAAGACGGCAGGACAGCAGTGGCTGGAGTTTATGTGAGAAATGAGGAAGGTGCAAGACAGGGATATTCCAAAAAAGAAATTTTTGAATGGAAAAAGGATGCAACCGTGGTTGACAAGAGAAGTCAAAGCCAAAGTTAAAGCAGAGGGCATACAAGGAAGCAAAAATTAGTGGGAAGACAGAGGATTGGGAAGTTTTTAAAAGCTTACCAAAAGGAAACCAAGAAGGTCATTAAGAGAGAAAAGATTAACTATGAAAGGAAACTAGCAAATAATATCAAAGAAGATACTAAAAGCTTTTTCAAGTATATAAAGAGTAAAAGACAGGTGAGAGTAGATATAGGACCGATAGAAAATGACACTGGAGAAATTGTAATAGGAGATGAGGAGATGGCAGAGGAACTAAACAAGTATTTTGCATCAGTCTTCACTGAGTAAGACAGCAGGATACCGGACACTCAAGGGTGGCAGGGAAGAGAAGTGTGCGCAGTCACAATTACGACAGAGAAAGTATTCAGGAAGTTGAATAGGCTAAAGGTCGATAAATCTCCTGGACCAGATGGAATGCACCCTCGTGTTCTGAAGGAAGTAGCTGTGGAGATTGTGGAGGCATTAGCGATGATCTTTCAAAAGTTGATAGATTCTGGCATGGTTCCGGAAGACTGGAAGATTGCAAATGTCACTCCGCTATTTAAGAAGGGGGCAAGGAAGCAAAAAGGAAATTATAGACCTGTTAGTTTGACGTCAGTGGTTGGGAAGTTGTTGGAGTCGATTGTCAAGGATGAGGTTACAGAGTACCTGGAGGCATATGACAAGATAGGCAGAACTCAGCATGGATTCCTTAAAGGAAAATCCTGCCTGACAAACCTATTACAATTTTTTGAGGAAATTACCAGTAGGCTAGACAAGAGAGATGCAGTGGATGTTGTATATTTGGATTTTCAGAAGGCCTTTGACAAGGTGCCACACATGAGGCTACTTAACAAGATAAGAGCGCATGGAATTACGGGAAAGTTACATACATGGATAGAGCGTTGGCTGATTGGCAGGAAACATAGAGTGGGAATAAAGGGATCCTATTCTGGTTGGCTGCCGGTTACCAGTGGTGTTCCGCAGGGATCAGTGTTGGGGCCGCTTCTTTTTACATTGTACATCAACGATTTGGATTATGGAATAGATGCCTTTGTGGCTAAGTTTCCTGACGATACGAAGATAGGTGGAGGGGCCGGTAGTGCTGAGGAAACGGAGAGTCTGCAGAGAGACTTGGATAGATTGGAAGAATGGGCAGAGAAGTGGCAAATGAAGTACAGTGTTGGAAAGTGTATGGTTATGCACTTTGGCAGAAGAAATAAACGGGCAGACTATTATTTAAATGGGGAAAAAATTCAAAGTTCTTAGATGCAACGGGACTTGGGAGTCCTCGTACAGGATACCCTTAAAGTTAACCTCCAGGTTGAGTCGATGGTGAAGAAGGCGAATACAATGTTGGCATTCATTTCTAGAGGAATAGAGTATAGGAGCAGGGATGTGATGTTGAGGCTCTATAAGGCGCTGGTGAGACCTCACTTGGAGTACTGTGGGCAGTTTTGGTCTCCTTATTTAAGAAAGGATGTGCTGACGTTGGAGAGGGTACGGAGAAAATTCACGAGAATGATTCCGGGAATGAGAGGGTTAACATATGAGGAACTTTTGTCCACTCTTGGACTGTATGCCTTGGAGTTTAGAAGAATGAGGGGAGACCTGATAGAAATATTTCGAATGTTGAAAGGCATGGACAGAGTGTATGTGGCAAAGTTGTTTCCCATGATGGGGGTGTCTAGTACTAGAGGGCATGTTTTCAGGATTGAAGGGCGCCCTTTCAGAACAGAAATGTGAAGAATTTTTTTTAGTCAGAGGGTGGTGAATCTATGGAATTTGTTGCCACGGGCAGCAGTGGAGGCCAAGTCATTGTGTGTATTTAAGACAGAGATTGATAGGTATCTGAGTAGCCAGGGCATCAAAGGTTATGGTGAGAAGGCAGGGGAGTGGGCCTGAATAGGAGAATGGATCAGCTCATGATAAAATGGCGGAGCAGACTCGATGGGCCGAATGGCCTACTTCTGCTCCTTTGTCTTATGGTCTTATGGTCTTATGGTTAACATGAAACAGAGATGAGATGAAAATAGCCCCACCTCCCCTTGTTCTAGGAGACTTCCAGTCCCGGCAATAATTCTGCGATTCTTTCGGGACCTGCACAAGTTAATTAGATCTTTTCTGGAGTATTTATGAATGAGATCTGCCGATATGCTACTCGTACGCCACTGGGACAGTCCGGGTTCCCTGTCCGCCGCGAGTGGAACTAAGTCGGCCGTTCCACTGAAACTGTGCTGTTCTGTCCGATGTGTTTCCCTCTGTCAGAAAGACCAGATGTAAGCGTATGAAGCAGTTTATGATCTATATCCCTTTGATCCAGAACATTAAAATGTCCCTTGTCCTCCAGCTGTGAGTTCAGGTTTGGGAATGAACGGGTTTGTTGTCGCGGAATGCAATTGACCACAGCTCACTGATGGAAGAAAGAAAGTTTATCAAAGAATCGAGCGACGAGAATGGATGGATTGAGAAGGGCCAATGATAGACAGTCAAACCCAGAATTCAGAACCAAATATGCAACTGATGGAAGCAATGATGAAAATTCGATTCTGCTACCTTCCCCGGCCGACAACCACATTAACCACTACCAGGGTTTGAAGCATAACAGAGTTACAGGCAGAATTCACAAGAAGCCGATGATACGCCTGTTTTCTGGCTGACTTGGCATATGAATAAGTGAATATGGGCATTTTGTTTCGGATGTCTGAGTGCCTTGAGAAAAGGCTCGCTTTGTAGGACGGATTAGATGCCACCACCGGAACCCACACTCTTTGGGATTAGATTACACGGGTCAGAAAATACCGAGAAAACATGTCTATGTAACATGAGTCAGAATGCAGCTCTGGCGCACCGCACTAAATTCTTCGTAGACAGTGTGTATGGGTAGCGAGTCGCCGTTCCCGATGCCTAACGATTCACTACCGACAGACAGTCGTTTCAGAATAAATTGATTCTATCTTTGCGGGAGTGTACAGTAGGGATAGGTACATCTGTGTCAGGGCCGACATGAGGAATGACCGTAGCGGAGGCTGTGAATACACCTGCTCAGCTGGTGGACGAGTACAGTTTTAAGCTAAAGGCCCCAAGAAGCGAAATCAAATCCATGGTGAATGAATAATAGGAAATAATACAGATAAAAAGTTAAATTTCCAGCAGGGAAATGTTCATTTTTCTGTTAAACGCCAAGGCAGACAACAATAAAATTGGTCGCATTCTGATTTGGACTATATATGCCCGCTGAGGAAAAGACTCCGGACGTCGACAGTGGTGGAGAACGAAAACGACTCGGCTCAATCAGAAACCACGAAGGTGAGGGGACGTTTATCCATGGATTTGCATTACATTATGTGTAAATGATGTAATCCTTGCATAATTCTTACGTCACAATGCATTAATTTGAATATTCTGCATGCAGTTTACGCAAGTACTGATGTGCTTATCTTATCCCTGTGCCAAGACAGGGCGTTCGGAATAATAAAGGGCCACCAACTATCCGTGCCACTCAGCGACACATAGTTTAGTGTGAACTGTAGTCAACAAATCAGAGTGGCGCAATGTAATTCAACAATTAAAATGACCTGTCTTCTAGCATCTCCTAGGCCGAGAAAGCAGGCTCGCTTAGGAAACAAGTAGATCGTGAGGCTGTGAATTACATAATCTGAAAAATGCGTGAATGTGTTCGGGTATGATAAGCGTGTTTACGGCAGGAAGGTAGTTCTGACCGACGTTGTCTCTGTGTGAGTGAAGACAGCTGCTTTCTTATTGTAATTGCTAGATGGGTGTGTTATTAAAAATGATTCAAGTACAGGCCGTTTCAATGTATCTGCGTAACCTATAATCGAGCTCACGGGACTTCAGCTCCGCTGCCCCGTTCCTCCTGGCTAAAGAACTTTTAGCGCCTACGTTGTTCGAAAAGCAACTACAGGAGGTAAACTTACCTTCAAACACCGAGCCCGCCGCCCTCAAGTCAGAGCTCTTCAAGAGCATTTCTCACTGTTGTCTAAACGTGACGGAAAAATCAGCCGATGTGACCTTCATGGACGCATGGTTCCACCTAAAATCTATTCCCAGAATTTCCTTTCCAGCTCGAACGTTTCCATTAACTCCTCGGCTCTTCTGATTTAGTTCCTTAATAAGCTCAAAGGAACCAGATCTGTTTTGCTAACGAGCTCACAGTGTAGCGAGGACCCAGTAATTAGTCCCAGGACTAGCAATAACGCATCATTTCAACTATGACACAAGCACGAGGAAATCTGCAGATGCTGGAATTTCAAGCAACACGCATCAAAGTTGCTGGTGAACGCAGCAGGCCAGGCAGCATCTCTAGGAAGAGGTACAGTCGACGTTTCAGGCCGAGACCCTTCGTCAGGACTAACTGAATGAAGAGCTAGTAAGAGATTTGAAAGTGAGAGGGGGAGGGGGAGATCTAAAATGATCGGAGAAGACAGGAGGAGGAGGGATGGAGCAAAGAGCTTGACAGGTGATTGGCAAAAGGGATATGAGAGGATCATGGGACAAGAGGCCTAGGGAGAAAGAAAGGGGGGGAGGACCCAGAGGATGGGCAAGAGGTATAGTGAGAGGGACAGAGGGAGAAAAAGGAGAGAGAGAAAATGAATGTGTGTATATAAATAAATAACGGATGGGGTACGAGGGGGAGGTGCCCTCAAGTTTACCTGGACCATTTCCGACACCTCTCTCCACTTTCTAGAGCTTTCTGCCTCTATCTCTGGAGGCAGCTTATCTACTGATATATACTATAAGTCCACTGCCTCTCACAGCTATCTGGACTATTCGACTTCTCACCCTGTCTCTTGCAACAATGCCATCCCCTTCTCGCAATTCCTCCGTCTCCGCCGCATCTGCTCTCAGGATGAGGCTTTTCATTCCAGGACGAGGGAGATGTCCTCCTTTTTTAAAGAAAGGGGCTTCCCTTCCTCCACCATCAATTCTGCTCTCAAACGAATCTCCCCCATTTCACGCACATCTGCTCTCACTCCATCTTCCCGCCACCCCACTAGGAATAGGGTTCTGTTGGTCCTCACCTACCACCCCACCAGCCTCCGGGTCCAACATACTATCCTCTGTAACTTCCGCCACCTCCAACGTGATCTCAACACTAAGCACATCTTTCCCTCCACCCACCCCCCTGCTTTCCGCAGGGATCGCCCCCTACGCGACTCTCTTGTCCATTCGTACCCCCCCCCCTCCATCCCTCCCCACTGATCTCCCTCCTGGCACTTATCCTTGTAAGCGGAAAAATTGTTACACATGCCCTTACACTTCCTCCCTTACCACCATTCAGGGCCCCAGACAGTCCTTCCAGGTGTGGCGACACTTCACCCGTGAGTCGGCTGGGGTGATATACTGCGTCCGGTGCTCCCGATGTGGACTTCTATATATTGGTGAGACCCGACCCAGACTGGGAGATCCTTTCGCTGAACACCTACGCTCTGTCCGCCGGAGAAAGCAGGATCTCCCAGTGTCGTACTCGATCCGACCTGATGCAATAGCAATTGTACCACAAGTACACTAACACGCGTAATTCTTTTCAAACCTTTATTCTTTACTCATAGCGTGCTATGGGGGAAGTTACAGACTGATCTTCCAAAAGAGTCAGTCCAGACACTGCCCCCAAATTACACAGTTCTCCACAATCTATAACATTGATCAGGTAGCAGGAAATCTTACGATTACAAGTTTAGATAATATTAGAATCATTTCAATCACACGCTGAGATACAATTAGATGTAAGATAATTAGTTATAATTGCTTTAAGCCAAAGCTAGCCCATGAGTTCCTCATTCGGATTCTTCCCCTTTTCTCCAGAATATTCTAGCCCCTACACTATACTTCCCATATTTAGTTATACCTTGAGCTGCTTCTGCAAGATCAGATAGTTCCTGATTTGAGCCTTTGCCTCTCTTTAGAGAACAATGACTAGTACGTCACCGGTTGCTGGGTAAAGTTTCTTTATGACTGTCCAAAACAGTAAGCTAAGGCGCCCACAAGGTGATTGATCATTAATTAATCATTGTCCTCTGTTTTTCCCCCATTTACCTGTCCCTTCATTCTATCATCCCTCCTTTTTATTACTTTATGATGAACAATTAAACAGGGACCAAGCGAAGCATCATCAGTCTCTCCGTGCAAAGTCGGCAGCCAGCATTCAGGCAGGTCATCATCACACAGCAGGCAATAACTATAACAATAAGAATAATCAGCCCATGCAGCAAATAAGATGCCCATGATTCTCCCTGTAACCATCCTAACCAGCCGTCCCCCTTCCCCGAACCTTGCCTGAAATCATCCAATTGTTTCTTCATTGACTGAATGGCATGGGTCACGTTGTATGATTCGTCAGTGACATGGGTGATACATTTGTCTCTGACTATTACGCACACCCCTCCCTGTGGGGGCAACTGATAGTCCACTGCATACCTGGTCTTTTGTGCGTAAAGCCGCAACTCTACCAGTTCTCTGTTAACAGCCTCCAGACCTTCCATTGTACTGTTCCCCAATGCCGCCAGCCAACAAATGATGTATTTGCGGTTCATCGTTGCCATGGTTCCTGCCGAACTCCCTAGAGAGAGAGCGCTCTCAGGAACCCATAGCCCACAGAAGAGCCCAGAGCGACGGGACTCCTCCAGTCAGCACAGAATTCCTTACTCACGGCTCGAGCTGTCAGTCGCCGTCGAACGTGGGCAGCCTGAGGGCAGGGAACAGAAAGTGGTCCGATCGTTCCCACTGCAAAGAGGTTAGGCAGTGTGATGGTAGCTGGAGCATAGGTGCCATTGAACAATAACACATATCCTCTCTTGGCCCTGTAGCAAGTAATTCTGTAACTTACTATTTTATCATACGACAAGTGCTTCTGAAGATTTAGGAAAGATTATTCAAAAGTCTCTGAACCTGCTGACACACGAGTCCCATTGCAATATCCACACACAAACTGAGTTCCCTTAGAGAGGGGCACGCATTGTTCGTGGATACATTCACAAGAGAATATTCCCTGGATTATCTTACATCGGCGGTCCGGACAATGTTTCTTCAGGCAAGGTATCTCCCTGGGTACCCTGGCAAGGACGCATCCCTCCCCTTCTCCTGCAAAACAGAAGGTATAATTCCCAATGCCCTTACCAGCATTCTTATTCCCCACTCCCCAACGACACTTTCCCCTGAACCCCCTTTACATCCAGCCCCTGATCTATCCTCCACTATTAAGTCATCTTCTGCCCAATTTAGCACTGAAGGGTTATCAACAAACAATGCTTCTCCAGATTGTACCAAAGCATAACATGCAGTACGGCTTCCATGCAAACTCATGTGAGCTTTATAAAAGAAATGTCCTCCAGGCTTCATGCCACGGGGGCAATTATAACAGCGAAAAGTCGAATAACAGTCTTTAGTCCACCTGCGGAGCCCATCGTTTGCAATCACTTAGGTGGATCCAGCGGCTGTGCTTTCGAACCTTAACGGCCGTCGGTGTTTGCAGTGGTATCTGGAATGGCCCTTTCCACCGGGGTCCAAGCTTGGAGCGCTCCCAATCCCGGATCAGTACCAAATCTCCAATTTTCAACTCCGGCCACTCTGTTCCCTGACCTCCAGGCTCCTTAAGGGTATTCTGTACTTGGGAGTGAAGAAACTTTAGAGAGGATATTAGTTGGCGAAAGTACTTCTGCAATTCGTCCCCCATGACATTTAGATCAATTTGGGCGGGAGGCTGCATGTCAGCGTCCCACGGGGTCCTCCTTCCAGGACGCCCATAAACAATTTCAGCTGCAGATACCCCTGTAGTGGAGTACGGGGTAATTCTCATATGGTATAAAGCCAGCGGAAGGACCTTCAGCCAACTCAGTCCGGTTTCGGACATTAACTTAGACAGCTTGTTTATCAGGGTGCCGTTGGCCCGTTCCACTGTTCCTGCAGCCTTCGGGTGGTCAGCACAATGAAACTGCGGTTCGATGCTCAGCACCTCGCATAGTTCCTTATTTATATTTCCTGCAAAGTGAGAGCCATTATCCGAAATTATTTGTCTGGGCACTCCGAATCTCGGTATAATCTCTGTCAGCAACGACCTTACCACCGTGGAAGCTTTATTATTGGTGGTCGGAAAGGCTTCAATCTATCAACTGAACGCATCTACAATCGCTAAACAATGCTTATAACAGTGTACACGCGGTACTTCGATAAAATCAAGCTGAATACATTCAAAAGGACCACTTGGCAAGGGGTTTTCCCTGCGGCACACTTTACTCCCCTTCCCGCGTTTGTCTTTTGGCAAATCAAACAGGCTTGTATTTTTGCTGCAGCAGCTTCCCCCAGCCTGGGGTGTCACCATGTACGGAGCAAAATATTACTCATTCCGTCCTTGCCAAGGTGGGTGTCCGTATGCAAGCAATCGAGCATCATAGGCAGCAATGCATCAGGAATACAGACCTGGACAACTGGGGTACGCCAGAAGCCCGTGGACACCGAATGCGCACATCCCTGTGTCTTGCAAAGTTGTTTTTTTTTTCTGAATCAGGGGCGTCCCCCTGGAGTCTTTGAACTGTAGCCCTGTCTGCAGAACACAGCGCTCGTGGTGTTTTAGTCAGGGTGAAGGCCAATCTCTCTGCAGTTAAAACTATCGCAGTTGCCTCCTGCGCAGCCTGCTTGGCTGCCAAATCGGCCCTGTTATTTCCTTTAGTCACTGCAGATTCATCTTTTAGATGAGCAGAACATTCAATAATGGCTAATTTTTCGGGGGTGGGGGGAGTATGGCCTGAAGGAGGTTCCTTACATACATGACATTCTGGATGGGGGTCCCGGAGCGGGTGAGGAACCCTCGTGGCGCCCAGAGCTGTCCAAGGTCATGGGCCACCCCAAATGCGGAGCGGGAATCTGTATAAACATTGGCCTTTTTGTCCTTGGCTAAGATGCAGACTCGTATGACAGCAACAAGCTCTGCCTTTTGGGCAGAAACTGGGGGCTGGAGAGTGCCACTCTGGAGCGTGCGGTCGTCGTCGGCAACGGCGTAGCCGCAGAGGCGCTCCCCTGTCTCAGAGACCGTGAAATGTCATCCACGTACAAAGTGAGCTGTGGCCCCTGGAATAGCTGCATCTGAGAGGTCGGGACGCGGTTAGGTGAGAAAATAGTTCCATAGCAAATAGTCATGAGGAGGCTCAGTCAACGCAACGGAGGCCGTCTCTAAAAATGCAGCAGGGTTTACGGTATCACAGTATGCAAAGTTGAGGAGTGGGTGATTAAGTAATGCTATTTCATAACGGCTTAGTCTGGACTGAGTAAGATGTTGGGTTTGGTGGGTGGTCAGTAGCGCTACAATGGTATGGGACGAGTACACTGTAACTGGCTGTTGGAGGGTGATGTTGGAAACAGCCGTAACTAGGCAGTGAACGGCCGGGAGCGTCTGCGAACAGGGGGGTAATCCCTGCGCTACGGGGTTTAACTTAGTGGAATAATAGGCACCGGGCCTGCGTCTATCTCCATTAATCTGAGTGAGCACTGCGGTGGCGCAGCCATCAAAAACATTCACAAAAAGCTGGAACGGACGAGCCGAAGCTCTCGAGAGGGATTTTTTCAATTCCTTGAAAGCCTCTCTCTGTTGCTCAGTTAGCCCTAGGGGCCCTTTAAGCGTACGGGAAGCCAGAGGACTCAAATGTTTTGTATACAGAGCAACATTGGGAATCCACTGTCTGCAAAAGTTTACCAGCCCAAGGAAGGCACTCATGACTTTTGGCGTAGATGGCAGGGGCGTCACAGGGATTGGGGTTACCCTTTCTGGGGTGAGCTGCCTTTCGGTTGCACTCAAAAGGGTTCCCAGAAATCTCACTTGCCGCTGGGCTCTCTTTACATTTTGGGACGGGATCAGGTATCGTCATGAATGCAGAGCTTTCAGAAGCGTATTGGTGTCCTGCACGTTTGAGGTTTCTGACGGACTTGCCAGTAGGAGTTCATCCACGTACTGTGTTACCGTAGAGTCCCCGGGTAATTGTAAATCTCAAAGCTGCCTGTGTAATACCTGTGAGAAAAATGGTGGGGGAGTGCACAGGTCCTTGGGGTAACCTAGTCCAAGTGTACTGCTGGTCTTGAAAGGTAGATGCAAAAAGGTACTGTGACTGAGGAGCAAAGGGTATTGCAAAAAGCGCATGCTGCAGATCAACTATAGTGAAAACTTGGTAATCCGGTGGAATATTGCTTAAAATCGTAGGGACCACCGGTTGTATAGGCTGCACAATATCATGCCTTCGGTAATCATTCTCTCTCTCCGGGTCATCTTTACAAAGTTTAAACAATGGCGTGTTATTTACAGACCTATCTAATGTTTGCCCCATGTTTCCTAATCGGATGGTCAGCCGCCTCCTTTTCTCACTCTCATTTCAGGGTCCTGACCTTCGCGTGGGGGATTTCGTCTCTTAAAAACCGCCTGAGGCTGCGTGCTGATACTCCACAGTGCGGTTATACCACCTTATAATCTATAACCCCTACTCCCCGTTAATCTTGTGCTGTGTCTCTCTGCATCCACTTCAACGTCCTGACCTTCGCGTGGGGTATTTCCCCTCTTAACAACCCGTCTATAGCAGGGTGCTGAGACAGGCAAATTGTCACAATGTTCCCCAAAACGTATTTACAGCATCCGGACAGATTGCAGAGGAGAGCCACTTCCCCTGTGTTTGACCAAACGTCCGCTCTGCCCTCTGCTGGTCAACTTACTGCGCTACACGCCCCGCACCCACCGCCCCCGCGCCAATTAGAATGGTTACCAGCTCCAAAACGTAATAGGTTACTGCCACTAACCCGCTGACCAATTTGCTGTAACACACTCAAAGAAAATGTAACAGATCACTTCCAATGATCCGCTGCCCAATTTGTTAGCACCGGCAGGCTTTAATATTCTCAATACTTCTTTGGGGACTCTAGCCCCTTACCTTACCTTTGTCGGGGACTCTAACCCCTTACCTTACCTTATACCTCATTGGGGACTCGAACCCTTCTTTTAAACTGTGGTACTCGGACGATCCTCAACTCAGGTTTCGAAAGGATTCCGTCAGATGATTAGCCGCCAGATGAGGGGATCGTCAGGGTGGGCAGTTAATGAGAGAGGTCAAGGTAAATCTTACCTTGTGGGCCCACCTGTCTCACGTCACCGCCACCGAGTCGACCGCTGACGCCGTCTCACGAGACCTCTGACCTCGTCTTGGACTCCTGGCTGGCTCGCCAAATTGTCGTACTCGATCGGACCCGATGCAAAAACAAATGTACTACAAAAAACACTAACACACGTAATTCTTTTTCAAATCTTTATTCTTTACTCATAGCATGCTATGGGGGAAGTTACAGACTGATTTCCCAAAAGAACCACTCCAGACACTGCCCTCGAATTAAACAATTCTCCACAATTTATAACATTGATAAGGTAGCAGGAAATCTTACGATTACAAATTTAGATAATATTAGAATCATTTTAATCACATATTAAGATACAATTAGATGTAAAATAATCATTGGTCAGTTAGTTATAATTATTTTAAGCCAAAGCTAGCCCCTCAGTTCCTCATTTGGACCCTTCCCCTTTTCTCCAGAACATCCTAGCCCCTACATTATACTTCCCATATTTAGCTGTACCTTGAGCTGCTTCTGCAAGATCAGATAGTTCCTTATTTGAGCCTTTGCCTGTCTTTAGACAACAATGACTAGTACGTCACCGGTTGCTGGGTAAAGCTTCTTCTTGACTGTCCAAAACAGTAAGCTAAGGCGCCCATAAAGTGATTGATCATTAATTAATCATTGTTCTTCGTCTATACCCGTATTTACCCCTTCACCCCAGCAGAGGGTTGTTAGAGATTACAGCAGGGCATTGATAGGATGCAGAATTGGGCTGGGAAGTGGAAGGTGGAGTTCAACTCAGATAAATGTGAAGCGGTTCATTGCGGTAGGTCAAATTTGAAGAAAACATATCATTAATCATAACAGTCTTGGCAGTGTTACGGATAAACGAGAGCTTGGACTCCGTGCCCATAGGACAGGCAAAGCTGCTGTGCAGGTTGTCAGTGTTGTTAAGAGGGTGTACAGCGTGATGGCCTTCATCAACCGTGGTATTGAGTGAATTCAAGAGCCTTGGGGTAATGTTGCAGCAAGAGACGTCTATAGTTGGATCCCACTTGGAGTACTACGTTCAGTTCTGGTCACCTCACTACAGGAAAGATGTGGATACTATGGAGAGAGTGCAGAGGAAACTTACAAGTCTGTTGCCTGGATTGGGGAGCAGGCCTTATGAGAACAGGTTGAGTGAACCCGGCCTTTTCTCCTTGGAGCGACGGAGAAGGAGAGGTGACCTGATAGAGGTGTAAAAGATGGTGAGAGGAATTGATCGTGTGGATAGCCAGAGACTTTTTTCCCCCAGAGCTGAAGTGGCTACAACGAGTTCGCATAGTTTTAAGGTGCTTAGAAGAAGGTACATGTGTAATGTCGGGGGTATGTTTTTCCACACAGAGAGTGGCGGGTGAGCAGAATGCACTGCCAGCAAAGGTGGGAGATGCTGATGAAATAGGTTCTTTCAAGAGAGATGAGTAGATGAAGCTTGGAAAATAGAGAGCCTTGCGGCAGGGAAATTCTCAGCAGTTTTTACAGCAGTTTATATGATCGGTACAACACTCTGGGCCAAAGACCCTATAATGTGCCGTAGATTTCCGTGTTTCTCTGTCTTTATCAATACGTCCGTTAGAGGGAATAGAGCAATAGAAAATAACAATATGAAAATCTGCAGATTTATCTTTCTGGATAGGAGGAAATGACATGCTATCAGGTGTTGTTCGTTTTATTTAATGTAAAATCAATACTCTCAATAGTAGAAGAAGTTGTGCACTTTTTTATAAATTTGACCTGACAAATACTTCGAAGTTATTTCTTGTTGTATAAAAGGGATTGCAATTAAATGCCAACACCGATAAGAATATTGTTTTCGTGAATATATTAAGGTATCTAGATTTTAAGTAGCAAAGTAATCGCACTGAAAGTAGCAATCACTTTAAGATGGATTACAAGCATCGCCAAAGTATGCTACCTCAATATAAATGTACAATTTAATTCAAAACAATCATATGGAATTCTTCCCGCATTTATTATATTAGTTCCATAGTCTGCTGCTAATATTTGAGCACCGCACCCTTTATTGTGTATATATTGAACAATTCTACAACCGCGTACTTTACAGACAATAACATATAGAAAGTGCAAGCAAAAGAGAGCACATTTAGTTTTTTTTTGGTCTTCAACGGGCTGATGTGAAGTATGGGAATGAACCGTCGACGATTCGAGCTGCAAGTGATTTGGAAATCCTGGTGTGCTGTCGGTCATTTCATCATTGCTGTCAGTCGAAGAGAAAACATGGAAAGCCAGATGCAAGCGAATCTACGACTGGGCCTCTGTTCGAGCGAAAATGAGGGGCATCAAATTGAATAGAAAAACACAGTTTCACCAAACAAAGTAACTTTTGGAACAATGTTCAATGTGGAGTCAAAACAAACAATTTCTTTGAAACATCCATTGTTGGCGACAGATTGTCTGCAATATTTCTGGCTTACACAACCAGTCCGCTTCGACTTTTAAAAAGTAGCATATTAAAAGAACATGTGGAGTGTGCAATGTCACAAAATTCGCTTTAACCTTGGAAATCATATTCTGCACGCATAAAAACAGAGCTTCTCATAGGCCACTGACGGAAACTTGATGTATTTTTGGAAACAGAGTGTTAAACAGACACAAAAATACATCAGAAAATACAAGGCAACCAATGAATATATATTTCTGGTTACTGTGGATAGGCTAGAAGAAAGGAAAGAACTCGTCTTGTTCGTTCTGAACAATATCGGCAATTCAGGGTAGCAGAATATCAACACAACCACTGTCCGTCACGTTCACACAGTCTGAGCAATAAATTATGTCACTCACAACATCATTGCGATCGTCAGGAACCAGATCATGGAGCGATCATATATAAAACTTTATTTCTGCCGATTGCCGCTGTACAACAAATTACTTGGGATGATGAACTATTTTCTCATACTCCGAACATGCTCATTTATTTCATTTTTAAAGGACTATAATTCAAAGTAATTTAAAAGGAGGAAATCAATGATTTATTAAATTGAATGCTGACTACAGACTTCATTAACACTCTTCCTGTAACGCAAGATCCTCACAAAACCACGAGATTGTTCAATCACATCAATACACACATAGAAGGACAATTTTCTTTGCTGGGTTATGATTACAGACTGATTGAACCAAAGTAGAGCAAAATGAAAATAAGTGGACTGACCATGAATATTGGAAAACAACCCTTCAGGGTCTTGTAGATCATGACATGCACTATATAGATAGTCGTTGGTGTAATATTCGGCTTCATTAATGGAAGGAATGGATCCAGTAACTAAAATTCAATGAAAGAGATCATCAAGGTATTTGTTTGGTATTTTTCTTGTTTTTGTAATGAACACATCATTCAATCATCGCGTCAATGACTGTATCATCTTTACCTTAAATGGCATAATCGTTGAATACCGTTCAATAGAAAGTGAAAAGGAAGATGCGCGTTCCGCCTTCAATTGCTAATGAAACAATCGATATGTGTTTATGGAATCGATTTTATTGCTAACTCGTTTGTGTATTGCTCTTGTTAACGCTTTCATTGACGGATGAAGGTGACTAAGACAAGCCTGCTGGAGGAGAATGAGGAAATATGTAGATAGAAAGACAGATAGATTGATAAAGTAATACAATGCAAAGGTATTTATCCCGGCCTTCCTTTAAGTGGAGACAGTTAATGTTATCGGTTACAGTTCAGTCGATATATTAAGCAAAAATAAAATCAGCTGAAGTGACTAAAGTCGTCATCCAATTAGCAGAACATTTTTATAGGGAAAATAGTTCAAGTTCCTAGTTAAATGTCTTCGTGCAAGAATGTGAGTCGGTACGTCCTTGGAAAGTTTGGTAGAGTGAACCATAGTTCGTGGTGGGTAAAGTATTGGAGAGGATAGTCAGCGACATAATTTACCTGCTTAAACCACACTCAGAATATCACGCTCAGTTCTGGGCAGCTCATTTTAGAAAGGTATGAATCCTCAGAGATAGTGTAGAAGAGATTGAACACAATGATTCCCGAACTAGGGGCAACAATTTATAAGTATAGATTGTTCGAGCTGGACCTTTCCTCCTTAGAGGCTTTTCCCAGATCGGAAGTGGTTAATATGAGGAAGCTACCTTTAACCTGATTCGAAGAAAGAACGCAGTGTTGTCAGTGGTAATTTTGCTAGATAGATAGGGGTGAAAGCGTGGAACGCCCTTTCGCGCTGGTATTGGAGATAGATATATTAGGGCCATTTAAGAAACTTTTATGTGGCCACATGTGGTCCATTGCTTTATGTGAAAGCAACTAAAGAATGTGTAGGAAGGGAGAGCAAAATTGATCCCGTGTAAGTTAACAGGTCGGCACAACACCGTGAGCATAAGGAACCGTACTGTGCCATGTTGCTCGATGTTCAATGTTCTCCGTTCTGCATTCTACTGGCGAACAGGGAAAAGTTCAGAATTCGGAATTGCTGAGAAAAGTGCGAGTTATTTCAGGAAAGAAGAAAGGAAATGCCTCTAATACTCTGAAATATTGGAGACTATATCAGCAGATGCTGGCAGAGTATGCTTCAGATTTCTATTATCCATTGAGCTTCCGTACGTTGATCGTGAGTAATATCATACCACTCCAGACTCCACACTCAGACAGCTGATACCTGGTTCTCAGCATCCTTCATAATTCATATCTATTGTGCCGTCGAACAATCTATATGGCTTTTCATCATCTACTTACCGCATCTACTTATGTCCTCGAAGCTTCTGACTTAATTTCTCACGTGCCATAAGGTTTCCTTTCCCCTCATCCGGTCTCGCCTATCACCTGCCAACCTGTACTCCTTCCCCATGCTCCATCTCCTTATTTTGGCTTCTGTAACTCCTTTACAGAGCTAATAAAGTGTTTTGGTTCGAAACGTTGACAGTTCATTCTCCACCATAGGTGCACCTTGATCTGCTGAGTTCCAGTAGAACATTGTGTGCTTTGCTCAAGATTTTCAGCATCCGCAGAATCTCTTGTGTTTATTGTATGACATCACACTATTATTTTTCTTGTTACAATTTCATTTCTGAAGTTCCTATACAGCCATGTGTGTGTGTGTGTGTGTGTGTGTGTGTGTGTGTGTGTGTGTGTGTGTTTTATTATTATTGCTTGATTTTGTTACCAATATTGGATGAATTGAGACGGTATCAATTTGTGCATAGCGGATTCCGTGTCATACTACACACCTGAACCTTGCATCTCAGTAAATTTCTTGAATGGTGGAATATTCTCAATTTCCTCGTAAATTGCTTGGTAAAAGTCAACAGGTGATCCATAGCCACTCATTAGTGCATCTAATAAAGAGAGAGTGGGGATGAACATCAGCATAAACGAATTTGTACATGAACATTATGCTTAAACTAAAATTAATTAAAATGATCTTAGTCAAGGTGAAGAGTTAGTGAACGTGATCGTTGAATCAACCGATGTGTGGATGATGCCTCTGGCCAATCAACCGAATAAGTTTGGCATCAGAAAGATGAAAAGAAGGGTACGGAATAATGAGCATATTTCCGATTATTGTTTAATAGTGAATACACATCACATTTGAATCGATGACAAGTTTAATATTATGATTAGATAGATGCGAATGCCATCATTAATGGTAGTGGATGAAGACAGGATGGAAATTTAGAGGTCACTCCAGAACATGACAGAGAAAGCCTGGCTGTGTTGAAGAAATATAACAGCATCGTGAATATGGAATGATGAAATGATAAGATGATGAAGAATGGGGAAAATGCCTCCTCTTACTTCGATTGGGAGAACCGAATCAGAATATTCGAGGATACAGAGCAGATTCTTGAAATTTATACTTCCAGGTGTTCAGAGCATGGATGTATTACAGTGAGATACACAGTAAGGTAGCCACTTAACAAATCAGATTTAACCATTTTCCATTACTACATAATGAAAATTTATCATAACTCCACGATCACTAAGGGCCAGTGAAAACCACCATTACAAATGTCCCACGGAAGGCAAATAAATTCCCAACAAAAGCGATGAAAACATATTTAAGTTTAGTCATGTTTGCACAAAGATCATGTTTTGGGAAACCCCAAAAAAACTGAAAACGTCACAATAAAACGTCGATGTGAAGATTGGCCCTCACCACTGATTGCTGACCGTCTCCTTGCTATCGTCACCAGTATCAATAACTCAATGATGAATACAGATCCAAGGGTTATGCAGACAGTGACCATGATGGATGGGGTCCAGTTTCCAAAATCTTAAAACGAAAAATAAAAACATGTATTTCGATAAACACGAAACAAACACTATACATCCAATGCAACGAAATTTTGAGCGATCTTTAATGAACTTAATCATACATTCAGTTATCACGATTTTTAAAAGTTATATCCCTATGTATTTCATGACAGAAAGAGCGGAGCGGAGACACAAAGACTATTTCACAATAAAGCCTGATATGTCAAAAGTATTTCCCAGCACAATAAACCTTCTCTCCTCCACCTGGTATCAGATCAGGATAAACACCCCAAGTAACGTCGTGTTCAAATTCCATTTCCCCGCACATTGCTGGATTGAAACAGCAGGAAGGAAGGTGAGTTTAATTATAAGAAAACATTTCCAGGAAAAAAAAATATTCCATCGTACTTATCCTTGCATTTCTTGTTAACCGCCTTTAATCAGCACAGAGAGATTTAGCTAGTAATGGTACACGGTTAAGTGTACACTCAATGAATTCAGAAAATATTGGAAAGCTGCCGATTATTATCACTGACACTCTGATTGTAACCAGCAGCTGCGGAATTATTTTCATTCCAATTATGTACTTATACGCCAGGCCCACATAGCGAGGTTGGTCTTTATGAAGGCAGAGCAATACTGAGGAAATGGGATCTTATACCCTTACTATTTCTTCCTGCACGGGTGCATGCAGGGTCCAAAAATAAGACTGAGCACTTGCACTGTTGCAAATCGTCACCAAATCTCGAATACTATTTCGGGTCCGACATATTATTCAACTATATTGCCGTTGAGCACACATTATATGCAGCGCCTTCGCAGGATAACTAAGTAATCATCAGACCATGCTCGCTTCTCACTGATGCGATGTACCGGAGCCTTGGGTCCTCACAACTGGGCTCAGAAATAATTATTACCTCTCAACCACCATGCTCCTGATAGGGTGCATTACTTCAATTATTCCAGTGGTAAACTGATTCCACAACCTATAATTTATTTCAAGGGTTACATAACTCTTGTTCTCAGCATTATTTTTTACTGATCAACTTGTTGACATTTTTTTCTGATTTTGCATTTGCGTACTTAGTTGCTTTTTGCTATTTGTTATTTTTCCGCGCTTGTTTCTGAGTAGTTCTTTAAAGTTTCTGTTGCGTTTCTATACATGTACAATGAATGCCGTAAGAAAACGAATCTCAAGGCAGTATATGACGATATATGGATATTTAGTAACAAATTTCCTTTGAACTTTAATATTTAGTATCTGCAAACACCAAAACTTTCTCAAGAGTATTGGACGAGCAACTAGTTGATTCACAGAAAATGTCTGACCGGGAGTGGAGATCATGTTTTTAACAATTTTGCATATTCCTGCTTAAAATATTTGAGAAGACGATCAGGATCCCATACAGTTTCTAAAGTATCTATTGTGAACTCAGCAATTAGGAAATACGAATAATCAATTCTTGATATCTGCAGCATAGATGCGAAATGTAAGCGTCAAAATCCATACCTGAATTGTTGCGTTCAGTAGGAGTCACTCTGGAACCTGTGTACATATTGCAAAGAAGTTTCAGAAAACGCATCTCTATTGGTGTTTATATTGGATATTTCTCATTCCGAAATTAACAAATCATTTGAAGAGAAATTGGAAATGTCAGACAAAGCACAGAGCATACCAGAACAAAGAACGATGACATCTTCTTTGTGATCACAGTCGTGTTGACCAAATGATGAGGAACGACAGCTGGACAGAAAAGGTTCACTTCCCGTGCATTTTACTTCATCAAGCCAGACAGGACCGGCTGCCTGGGTCATTTTAACATCTTCTGGAGCCCAGAGAGCAAGGCCACACCTTAGCTGTCTGCAGACGACATTGGCATCAGCCAGATCCCAAGAGTCGTCACACACCGTGCCCCAGCTGTCATTAAACCAGACCTCAAGCTTTCCGGAGCAGTTGTGATTGCCGCTAACAAGACGCAATGGAACATCTAGGCATGAAACAATAAAATTGAGATTTATTTAATAATTAGTCTGGGAATCTGAAGTTCGTCAGAGAGAAAATAGAACTAATTATAGAACGCAAGGGCAGGCACCTCGGCCCACCATTTCTTTATCCAACACTGCCAAATTATACCACCTCTCTTCTGCCGCACATAATCGATATCGCTCAAATATTTACACTTGCCTACTCCAGCTGAAAGCCTTTTAATCACGATAACTGTAAATATTTCTATTATCACTCCTCAAAATCTGCTCCAAGCAATATCATTCTCAATTTACGAATAAAGGTTTTCCTCTACCACTTCATTTAAGCCGTCATCTGTCACCTTAAATACGTCCAGTAATATTTGATTTTTTTTTACAATGGTTTAGACTCTCTACCTGGCCTGTCTCACCTAATGATACGTATCTATTAGGACTCATTTTAGGTGCAGAATGAGTCCCAAGTGTTTCCATTCCTTCTTATCCAGGCCGACTCTGAGTAAATCTCTTTTATAAACCCCACATGCTTCTTGAAATGCGACGAATGGAAACATAAATGATATGAAATCATTGCTTTTCATATCCACAAATAGTTTATGAAGTCCATTTTTTGTTGAACGAACAGGCAATATATCTTATTCTTATCATTAGTGTCCGATTAATGAAGGCATTACGTCACAGACCTTGCTCTTCAACTCATACTTCATCATGAAATGCTGAAAGACATGATGAAGGACAAAACCGATTTCACTGTCAGCCAGTTTGTTTTTTGTCTTCAGTTCATACCGGCGAAACAAAAAACACTCGAATACAGCTCATGCACATCTTTCAACTCCAACCATAAATTGTGGGCGTTATATATACGTCGTCCTATGTTCCCTCTAGTTAACCACTTGTGTTATTTTGGTTATGTATTACAGATTGCCTTGCTCTCTCATTTTCTCATATTTCCAACGAAATAGATATCTTTTATCTTTTGATCGTAGCCTTTATTCATCTTTCTATATTGCCCAATAGCCCAATCGTCTTTATGTATCCTGCGGTTTACATATATTTACTTCATTTGTTTTATCCAAATCAACAATGTCTCTCGCCTTTGACTATCTCCATACTTTCCCTCGTTCACTTCCCTCCTTCCAAGGTAATACCGATTCCCAAGTCCGCCCAGCTGGTCAGAAGACAATTCCTGCATATCATTTATAATCTTGCCTGATAACAAATGTTCCCGATGAATTCCAATTAACTCCCTCTATCTTCTGTCTGGACATGGAATTCGTCACAATTCACTCCCCTTTGGCAGTGCTCAACAGAGTCGTGGGAAACCAGGATTCTGGTCAATGCGCGCCCAATTTCGTAGAGGGCAAGAGGAACGAAATTTATTTTTCTGATAGCGGCATTAATACAAGGTTTTCTGATTTCAGCAAAGAAGTTTTCGAATTCGTCACCTTTTAAAGGGAAAGAGGAGAATGCGTTTTCTTGCAAGCAGCCTCTTTCAGTGATTCCTTCCGTCATATTGGTTTCTGTTGACAAAATAAATATTTTGACGAATTTATACATAAATATGTAAAACGTAAATAGATATAAGACTGTCTTATTTACCTTCGCAAGCAACTCCTGCATCCTCAGTATGGTCACACTGGTGTTTTCCCCACGGTTGCGACTGACACTGCCAAAGGGTCGATTCGTGTGAAGTACATTCAATCTCATCCAACCATATAGGTCCACGTCCCTTTCCAAATTGATATGAGCCAGGATAAATAGAATTCATTGGTCCACATTTCATTTGTTTGCAAATCACTTCTGCAGACTTGCCATAAAGGTTCGTGGAACAGACTGTTCCCCAGGTCCCGTTGTACCACACTTCAATTCGTCCTTTGCATCGACTACCTCCGTCCTGCAGGCGCAACTTTTTGTGCTCTGATAAGGATGCATTTGAAGACAAAAGTTGTCGCAAAATTAGCATACAATGGGAAACGCGTTTTTTTTCTACTTCTGCAACAGAAATTAGCCGTGTGTGTGTGTGTGTGTGTGTGTAGAACAAAGATAAAAAAATAAAATGAGCACATTCAGTAGGAAGTTATTGATTAGCAAAATTAAACGAACCCAGGAAGCACGGAGTGATATATTGTGCTGAATTACTGAAAGGAGGGTACGGGTTAGTGACGGAAAATTGAGGAATAGAAGATCGAGCGTCTGATACTGGAATCTTATCGGATTCACCAACAATTGAGAATGGTAAATATTTGAATTCATTTAAGGAAGAAGTATGATGAGCAGGGAGAATCTGTCCATCCTCTGTCCTTAACGAAAAGTATGAATTGAGACATTGGAAATATGTTGACCGACAGAAACCGCCACTTGCTCTTCAGGGCAAAAAAAAACGTGGTTAAGTGTTTTGACTGTCCCTCAGTACCTCATTCTTAAGACCGCACCTACTAAATCCAGACTAGTAACAGACTGTGATGAAATAAAGGCGAAATTACAATATTATTTTCATTTATTCTATCCCCCGATTCGATAAGAGTGTTTAAAACTGATTTTAGGATTTATTTGTGTATATATATAATATATATTCCAGGCATTATCTTCGGAGATTCTAATGTAATCACCTACACTATTTAATCGCATGCAAATCACCTTGTTTTGAATTCGGAAAAGCTGACCTCACATTAGCTTCTGGCTTTTTGCCACTTCATTTAGCCACAGCTACTCTGATTGTGTTATCTGTCTTTTATTCCTTTCTGCGGCAATACAACTCAATAGAATATTCGTCTTCTCTGGACACACTACAGCCTTCTAGTCTCGGTATCAAATTTCTACCGTTGGCTCTTTTAGTTGATTTTGTTTACAGATATTATTTTACTCCTGACTTTTTTCCCAATTAATCCAGTAAGTGAGAAGAAGAGGTAAAGAAACATGGGGAAAAAGAAACAATGGGAATTGAAAGACAATGCTATGTTTTTGAATCTTTTTTTTTTTTTTGGATTTTATTATACGGAATTTCCATCGATCCGATTTGATAAATTGTATTATTCTGTCTCTCCTGATTTGGACTGCTATGTTATTTCTAGTCACTAGATGGCCCTGCTTACTCGCATGTTCACAGCAACTTACTACTGCTTTGCTAAGTAATTGAATTTCATCATAAGATCAGGTATTTAAGAATCGCTTGCATATTTTAGTCTGAAACACTTTGCTACGGGTCGAAGGAATTTGGATCAATATTTGAATCTATCTTTTGTAAGAACGCCTAGCAGTATTTTTTTTTCACAGCTCCTCGAGTAGTGTAACGAGTTGGTGAACAGTCAGTCAACCATCAAACTACACCGATACATAGACTGGAGATTATTTATTTGCCTCGCTTGAGTAAAGAAAACGGGGAAGCACTTGAGCGACGGCAGAAGAATTATTAGGCAGAATCAATACTGAAATCAGGATGATTAATGTTATGACATTAGTAATGGGAAATATAAACATTCCAGATACATAGGGAATAAGTTTAATGTTTCTGCGTACGTGTGCTCCACGCATTATCAACATTTAGACAGTTCATTCTGGCCCAATCGTCTCCTGTCCGGTTTTACATTATTTATTACATCTCCGTAGTCATGGCGTGCTGCACAGACAAAGAAAAGTAAATTTAAAGAAAATTGAAATGTTCTTTACCAGAGCATGTCAATGTCACAGCTTCTTTTTGACTGCAGTCATGTTCGGCCCATGGTGCTGATGGACATTCCCAGAGAAATGTTTCGTTACCCGAGCATCTCACTTCATCTAACCAAACTGGGGGAGGGCGTCTTCCGCAGTAACCGTGAGTTTTATACTCCAAAGCATATCCACAACCCAGTTGTCTGCAGACCACGTTGGCGTCGACCAGATCCCAGGAGTCGTCACAAACCATGCCCCAAGATCCACGGTAATAAACCTCTAGCTGACCAGCACATGGATCTTCACTTCCGGAGAGTCGTAACTGCAAGTGGCCTATCAAACAGTAATATGGAAAGTAAATCAATACATTGGAAAGTAGAAACATCAGCGGCTTGTCGTTTCTAAAGATGATTCTGGGATTATTATTATTGCTCTTAAAAAGAGCTGTGCCACGTTGTAACAATTATTCCAGAACTTGAAAATGTTTGAAATCCAAGTATAAAATGTGAAAGTTTGGATGAATACAACATATGAAGAAACGTAGAGTTGCTTCTATCATTAAGGACGGAACTCAGAGGCTGGTAGTTGGACGTTTTCCCACATCTGCTATCATTCCATTTTCCTGCTTTTCGCACAAACGAGGAAACTACAAGCGAGTTAGCCGGATCTCAGTGTTTGTAAATGTATTGGGATCTATTATCAATGAGAATGCAGAAGACAAACACATGTCTGACAAATGTACTTGCCTGACAAATCTGTTGGAATTATTTGAAGAAATAATAAGTAGGATCGACAGAGGAGAAGCGGTTGATTTTGCGGTACTTGGATCTTCAAACGGCCATCGTCAACCTGCCGCACATGTGGCTGCTTAACGAGTTAGAGCCCGTGGTATTAAAGGAAATATTCTAGGATGGACAGAGCAGTCGCTGATTGGCAGTAGGCAAAGATCGGGAATGAAGGGAGCCTTTTCCCGTTGGCCGCCAGTGACACGTGGTGTTTTTAGTGGTCTGTGATTGGACCAATTCATTTCACGTTATGTGCCAATGATTTGGATGATTGTGTTGATGACTTTGTTCAGAGGTTTGCAGACAATATAAAGGTAGCTTGAGGAACAGTTAGATTTGTGGAGGTGATACGATACAGAAATACAAATATAGATTAGGAGAGTGGACAAAAATGACAGATGCAATACAGTTCTGGGTAGTGTATGGTCATGCACTTTGGTAGAAAAAAAAAGGTTTGACTGTTTCCTAACTGGAGAGAAAATACAAAAAGAAAAGAAGCGCAGAAGGGCTTGGGAGCCCCTGTGCAGGATTCTCCAGACGACAGTTTACTGGTGTGAGCCGGTGGATAACAAGACAAGTGCAATGGATGTAATTTTGGGACTATGTGAAGCACTGGTGAGACCTCACAAGTAGTAATCAGTGCAATTTTGGGCCCCTTATCTTAGATTGGATCTGCTGAACAAGGAGGGCGTCAAAGGAGGTTCACTAGAATGTCTTTTCATAAGAAGACCGTTTGATGGCTCTGGGTTGTGTTCACCAAAATTCAGAATAAATACCATGCCGAATCTTCGAAACTAGATTAGATTAGATTAGTTTCAATTTTATTGTCATTGTGCCGAGTACAGATACAAAGCCAATGAAATGCATTCAGCACTTCACCTGAAATGCAAAGAATAGCGTTATTTACAAAATAACTGCGGGAGCGGAGGCTCCTGTAGCGCCTACCGGTTGGGAGGAGAGCGATAAGTCCATGGTTGGGGTGAGATGCATCCTTGATAATGTTTTTCGCCCTGCCCAGGCAGCGTTCATTGCCGATGTTCTCAACAGTGAGCAATTGCGTGCCGATAATCCGCTGGGCAGTTTTGACCACACGCTGGAACGCTTTGCAGTCCGATACACAAATCTCCTAAGAATCTCTGGACTCCGCTGTGCTTTCGCTATAATTGCAGTTCTGTGTTGAGTCTCGGACAGGTCGTCAGGTAATTGAAATTGCTGACCTTCTCCTCATCTGATGCGCCGTTGAGGCCTGACTCATGGACCGGTGGTTTCCTCCACCTGAACTCAATACCTCCTCTTTGTCATGCTGACTTTGAGAAAGTGGTTGGTGCTGTGACACCGCTCCTCAGGACGTTTAATATCCCTTCAAAATGCTATTGTGTCATCAAATTTGTCAGTGGTGTCGTCAGCAAATCTGAGTATGGCAGAGGTGCTGTACTTTGTCATACAGTGTAACGCGAAGGAAACACGGAGCTGCGCTCGCAACCATTTGGAGAACCTGTGCTGATGGAGATTTTGGAGTAGATGTTTTTGCCATTGGGAACAAATTGACCGGGTCTGCAGTCCAGGATACAATTGTATAAGTAGTTATTGAGGTACAGACTTCGAGTTTTTGATCAGTTTTAAGGGGATGGTGGCATTTTATGCTGAACTGCAGTGAAGAAACAATCCTGCAATGTGTGTATCTTTGCTGTCCAGATGATCCTGGATAGTATGAAGAGCCAGTGAGATGACATCTTTAGTGGACCTATTGCTCCGGTAGGAAAATTTGGGCCGGACAACTCTCCTCTGAGGCAGAAGTTGATATGTCACATTAGCAAATTCTTAAAACACTTCCTCATTGTTGCTGCCATTGTAACTGACAGATAGTTATTCAGGCAGATCATCAGGTTCTCCTAAGAAACCAGTATGTGAAGTATACTTGAAGTTGGTGGCCACATCAGACTGCCGAAGCAAGATGCGAAAGAGCACGATAGGCAGTTGATCAGCTCAATTCTGAACCGGTTGGCCAGCCATCCCTTCTGCGCCGTATGCTTTTGGTGAGTTTACCCTCATGAACGCTAATTGCATGTCAGCCTCACAGACTTGAATCACAGAATTATCGGGGGCTCCGGGAATACTTGATGGCTCGTCCATGTTTTGACAGTCAAAGCGGGCATAAAGTGGATTGAACCCATCTGGAAGCGGAGCTTTTCTCCACTACGTCGCTTGATTTTACACTGTGCAAACCCGTCCAAAATGGTCGAGCTTCCTTCATGGATTTCAGCAAGGCATTTAAAAAAGTACACGATGAAAGGCTTAATGAGAAAATAAGGAGACAGGGGATCCAAGGGGACAGTGCTTTGTGGATTCAGTGACCAGCGGGGTGCCTCAGGGATCTGTTGGACCCCTACTCTTCGTGAATCTTATAAATGCTCTGAATGAGGAAGTGGCGGGATAGGTTAGTAATATTGCTGATGACACAAAGGTTGGGAGTGTTGTGGGTAGTGTGGGGGGTTGTCAGAGGTTACAGCGGTACGTTGATAGGATGTAAAACTGGGCTGAGAAGTGGCAGATAGAGTTAAACCTAGATCAATGTGAGATGGTTCATTTTGGGGGGTAGATCGAATACAATAGCAGAATATAGTAGTAATGGGATACTATCGGCAGGACGGAGTATCAGAGGGATCTTGGGGTCCGAGTCCATTAGATAATCAGGGTGCTGGGCAGTTTGACTCTGTGGTTAAGTAAGATCACGGTGCATTGGCCTTCATAAATCGTAGGACTGAGTTTGGGAGCCGGCAGGTAATGTTGCAGCTATATAGGAACCTGATCAGACCCCTCTTGAAGTACTGTGCTCAGTTCTGGTCGCCTCACTACAGGAAACATGTGAAAAGCATAGAAAGGGTGCAGAGGAGACTTACAAGGATGTTGCCTGGGCTAGTTACAGAGGAGATGACATGGGTAAATTGTTTTTTTTTTTTTTTAACGCAGAGAATGGTGAGTGTTTGGAATTGGCTGCCGGCGACGGTGGTGGAGACGAAAATGATAGGGCCTTTTAAGAGACTCCTGGACAGGTGCATGGAGCTCAGGAAAATAGAGAGCTATAGGTAAATCGAGGAAATTTCTAGGGTAAGGACATTTTCGGCACTGCTTTGTGGGTCGAAGCAGCTGTTATTATGCTGTAGCTTTTCTATGTTTCTATGTTTCTGGGGTTCATGCTAAGTGTGGAAATCCCCTTCTCCTTTTACATTTCTTCCTGCATAAAGTACCACGGCCACCTGTAACTTTCTTGCTCACCGGTCTTGTATGCCTCTTATCCGGTCCTCGCCAGATTGCGAATCTCATGTTTCATCTAATTTTTCGTTTTGCGAAAGATTCTGAGTGATTCTGTACGTCCACACTCGTCTATAATTAATTATGTGAAGTATGTGAGAACCTCGGTGTTTTCATTCAGATACATAGATATGTTCTTCAACTCTGCTCAGTCCTCCGAAGAGAAGCATCCTGTAGCCGTCGCTTTTGCCCTCCCCGACGTCCCCTTTGCTGTCCAAATATATAGAGCTTGTCTGCTCGTCTGCAGGTACGATAAGGGCGACCACGAAATCAGATTTACCGAAATCCGGTCTGCTCATGGAACGACAGTTTTCTTCAGTTATATATCCGAATATATAAATTACACGAATGACAAATTAAGAATTGCTCAGGTGGAACGGAAGAATGTTCTGGCGGCGATGACAGCAGATGAGAAAAGGCTGAAATTTCTGGGCAGGACAGCCAGGACAGATATATCACACAAAGGAACAACTACTCAATTGGCAGGAGTAGGCAACTGTGTCTGGCAAAAAGAAGTTATGGACTGCATAAAAGCCAAGGAAATGGTATATGAAGTAGAAAAATTGAGTCGGAAATTGGATGATATTAGGGGGTATGGAGGGAAGGCTGGGGCGGGGTTCTGAATTGGATGATCAGCCATGATCATAATAAATGGCGATGCAGGCTCGAAGGGCCGAATGGCCTACTCCTGCACCTATTTACTATGTATGTTTCTATGTATGATTGGGAACTCTTAAATTCCAACAAAATACATACAAAAAAGCTTGAAATATGAGCGCAGACTAGCCAGTAATATGAAAAAAATGGATACCGCAGGTTGTGCTTTCTTCAGTTGTATGAAGAAGGAAAGGGAGATGAACGCTCGTATTAGACCACGGGGAAATGACGCTGATGAGCTGGGAATTTGAGATCAAAATTGGCAGATGAGCTTAATATGTACTTTACATCTGGGGTGCACTGTGAAGGCACCAGCTGTGTGCTAGTAACCTGTGAATATCAGTTCGCAGGAGAGAGTGTCATTTCAAAGGAAAAATGCTTGGCAAACTCAAAGGTCTGAAGTCACCTGGACCAAATGGACTAAATCCCGGAATTCGGAGAGAGGTTGCAGAAGAGATAATACATGCTTTGGTCGTGACCTTTCAAGAATCACTTCACCTTATATATATATCAATAATTTAGACGAGGGAATTAAATGCAGCACCTCTAAGTTTGCGGATGACACGAAGCTGGGCGTCAGTGTTAGCTGTGAGGAGGATGCTAAGAGGATGCAAGGTGACTTGGATTGGTTAGGTGAGTGGGCAAATTCATGGCAGATGCAATTTAATGTGGATAAATGTGAGGTTATCCACTTTGGTGGCAAGAACAGGAAAACAGAATATTATCTGAATGGTGGCCGATTAGTAAAAGGGGAGGTGCAATGAGACCTGGGTGTCATTATACACCAGTCATTGAAAGTGGGCATGCAGGTACAGCAGGCGGTGAAAAAGACGAATGGTATGCTGGCATTTATAGCGAGAGGATTCGAGTACAGGAGCAGGGAGGTTCTACTGCAGTTGTACAAGGCCTTGGTGAGACCACACCTGGAGTATTGTGTACAGTTTTGGTCCCCTAATCTGAGGGAAGACAATCTTGCCATAGAGGGAGTACAACGAAGGTTCACCAGATTGATTCCTGGGATGGCAGGACTTTCATATGATGAAAGATTGGATCGACTAGGCTTATACTCGCTGGAACTTAGAAGACTGAGGGGGGGTTCTTATTGAAACGTATAAAATCTAAAGGGATTGGACAGGCTAGATGCAGGAAGATTTTTTCCCGATGTTGCGGAAGTACAGAACGAGTGGTCACAGTTTGAGGATAGAGGGGAAGCCTTTTAGGACCGAGATGAGGAAAAAATTCTTCACTCAGAGAGTGGTGAATCTGTGGAATTCTCTACCACAAGAAATAGTTGAGGCCAGTTCATTGGCTATATTTAAGAGGGAGTTAGATATGGCCCTAGTGACTAAAGGGATCATGGGGTATGGGGAGAAAGCAGGTACAGGATTCTGAGTTGCATGATCAGTCATGATCATAATGAATGGCGGTGCGGACTCGAAGGGCCGAATGGCCTACTGCTGCACCTATTTTCTATCTAAAGTATCTACCTTGGTAAGGTCCTGGAGGACGGGAAGATTGTAAGTATCAATTTGAGAAGGGAGGAAGGCAAAGGAAAGAGAATTATAGTCCAGTTCACCGATCGTCAGTGGTTTGGAAAGTGTTGGATTCTATTATAAACGATGTTGTTCCCAGAAAATCTACAGAATATAACAGACAAATTAATGTTGAATTAATATCACAAAATCGATCTCTCTCCGACACTCCTGGCGACTAGACATACTGATGCAGAGAAAAAAAAATATTACATGAAAAATGGTATTAGTGCACGGACAAAAATATCACCAAACTATTTAATTAAAAGATGTAGCGAAAAATATTAGAAGTAAAATACAATACTTTCTGTCGTATTTGAACATTTATTTGAGTCCTTATCCCTAATGGTTCCGATCAGAAATAATGCCAGGCGTCAGTTCCATCGCCTCGTTTTGCACTTCTTCGCAAATTTCCTCTCTCAAATTCCCCCTCCAGAATCCCTTCCTTGTGCAACTAAATGCTCAATTTCCTCTTTTTAGAACACAGAACAAAGAAAATAGTTGTGACTGGCATGTAACCTTCTCTATAAACTGCCTATAAATGCCCTAACACATAGCACTCTATTTTACTAAACATAATGTACCTATCTAAGAGTTTCTGAAAAGACCCTATTTTATCCGCATCCGGCAGTGCATTTCATGCACCCATCACCCTCTGTAAAAAACTTACCCCTTCCATCCTCTCTGTATCTACTTCCAAAGAACCTTAAAACAATACCCCTCTGTAGTACCATTTAACTCCGAACAAATGACCCAAAATATATGTCCTTTAATCTTTGTATACACCTCTATGGTCACCTCGCATGCCCCGTCACTCCAAGAAGAAAAAGCCCAGTTCACGCAACCTATTCACATAAGGCACAGTCTCCAATCTAGGCAAAACCCTCGTAAATCTCCTCTGCACTCTATCGACAGTTTCCGCATTTTCTCTGCAGTAAGGTGACCAGAACTTAACAGAGTAGACCAAGCGGGGTCTGGCCAAGCTGTAACAATACCCCACGGCTCTTGATTATGCCATCGCTTTAACTTAAGTCGTCATATTTTCAGACCTGAATGGAAGTCTGATTTTCAAAATGATAAACACGGGGACTAGCAATAATACAGAGGGAATAAGCAAGAGGGGGCGGGGGCAGAGAGAGAGAGAGAGAGAGAGAGAGAGAGAGAAGGAAGGCAGGTAGAACTCCTGATATTTAATTGTAATCAATAGCAAAATTGTCGAACTGCCAGGACGATCCCGTTCAGTATATATCCTAAATTATGAATGAATCGTTGAAAAAATATGCAGCAAATTTGTAGTTCCAGCGAAGCAGAATAAATGCTGAATCTCTATGCGAATTTTGCACATTTTGCTCAGATAAATGCGTTTTTATCCATCGTGTTCAGTTTTCTATGCACCTTCCCACCTTGTACTAGCTAGTAGGTTAATTGATTACAATAAATTCGCTTGTACATTTTAGGAGCGGAGCTGCCGTAGGAGCTATGGGAGGGTATATAAATTGGAAACCCTGCAAGGGGAGATATGATTGTCAACGCCGATTTGATGAGACAAGTGGAGATATAAATACCTGCAAGTCTCAGTATTTCTAAATTTATCTCTCTAAATAATTCATAGCCACAGGATATTAAAAATTACAATTTACACTTTTCCATGCTATTCACCTGAACACAGGACGCCAACGCCGAGGATGTCAGAGGAAGACCGATTGAATATGGATGCACTGCAGTTTTGGAGATGAGATTCGTTTCCTTCACACTGAAGGTCGGTCACCCACACGGGCCCTTCTTTCCCTCTGTACCCCGAGGCAATGTAGGAGGATGTGGCCACACCGCAACGCAGTTGCTTACAGACAACATTGGCTTCATTGATAGTCCAACATTTATCCTGTATTCTGCTCCATCTGCCATTATCATAAACCTCCACCTGGCCGTCGCAGCGGCTTCCCCCTTCGGTCAGCCGCAGAGACCACATTTCATCTACAATGTGGATGAGATTGTGTAAAACAGTTAATAATTAACCAATGTACTCCAGATACTTTCAGCTATTAGCGGTAAATATTAGTTTATACACTGATTTCTTGCAAGGCAATCTCCCCAGAAGCCATTTAACATCTCTTCTCCCTCCGCAGGATAAAGAAGACACACAAGTAGCGGTCCCAGGCATTATTCTTACTCGCCGAACATAAAGAGAGCCATTTAAATTTTTATTATAATTAGTTTTTCTTTTTCAACAGCTTATAATATGACTTAAATCACCTGCAAATATTACATCTTTATTTTTGCAGATTTTAAAATGGTACAAAAATTACTATCTTGAAACACCAATTGACATAATTCTCTGCACTTTCCAATAATTTCTCCTCAAATTTTAGTTTTATTCACTGTGTACTCAATGTCTGTGTATCCAAAATAAAACAGTCCAAGTTGCAAACGCAGACTGTTGCCACAAAAATTTAGATTCGTGACATAGTTTTGCCAGAAAACTTCGGATACATTCGATTGTTTCTTTTTTCTTTTTTTTTTTTTTGTCTCTGTTATGGATATCTCTACGACCAAAGAAAGGTTTCATTCAGACTAATGTTTCAACAACTCACCGGTGCAGATCAGGCTGGCGTCATTTCCATGCGAACAGCTGATCTGACTCCACGCTGAGACTTGGCAATCAGCTAGTCGGGACTCATTGCCCAAACAAATGTAGTTATCTTTCCACACTGGCCCGTTTCCTGTGCCAAAGTATGCATCTCTGGGAGTTTCCTTTACTGCACCACACTGTAGCTGTTCACAGACCACGGCAGCATCTTCCAAGCTGAAGTACTCATCACAAAGTGTTCCCCACTGGTCCCCGTGCTGAATTTCCACCCGGCCAGAACATCTGCTGTCCCCATCAACGAGTCGTGCTACAGGATTCCCTGTTGTATTAATAATTGAATTCAGTTAATTAATCTCAACATAAACTAATTAAAAGAACTTGCACAGGATCGGACCGCTATCCAGAGCATCTGCTCGGCAGAGCTTCGCGAAAGTAAGAGTATGGCACAATGCAGACCCGTATTTTTTTTTTTTATCTGATTGACACACAATCATTTTTTACAATGCATTTTTTTAATTGTTGTGAACAATCTGCATACACCACGACAGGAATCTCGCGTTTTTGTAGGTTTTTAACAGAATCAATGTCATTGTTTCAAACATTGGGCCGTACAGGTGAAAAAATGTGTTTCCTTGCCTGATTTCTATACAGTACTCCCGATTTTTTTGATCGTTCACGGTTTCATGCCCATCACTCTAAATGTTATATTTTGTCGAAGTTGAAACTACCATTATTCAGCACCATATCCCACCCATGCTGTTCTTGCCCACTCAGTGGACGATATGAATAAGCATCATATTTATCTATCTATCTATCTATCTATCTATCTTATCTATCTATTTACATGTAATATTTGAGGATACTTCGTGCAATCAGATATTGTGCACTCAGAAGGGGCATTTTCGATTTTCTCTTTCGTTATTGGCGATTAAATTGATGTTAGTCTTTGCTTGTGATGTATATTTTCTTTGCACTTTTCCATTATCTATTTTCATGTTTGTTTCTTTCACTGACGACTCATTTCTTAGGTTCATAAGCAACTTTCAAGCTGTCCTTCACGTTAGGCCCCAACAAAATGTCCGCTGATGATTATAAATTACGGGGAATTCACAAGGCATCTGTCGTTGAACTAGCAGCTATATAGTTGATTTTTATTTATTCTTCTGCTAAGGATTTTTTCATCAGTTTTACAATCGTTATGCAATGGAACGAAGAACAACAAGTATGTGAAGAAGTGGCTTAGCGTACCGAGCAGCCTCACCAATTCCGCAATCCATAGTAGCCAGACAAAGCTTACCATCCCAGTGTAATCCCTTGTTGAAGAGGTCAAGGTATCCAAGATAAGATATTCATGATGCCTCGAGACTCAAAAGACCCTGTCATCAACAACACCCAACCGGTTGTGAGATCACGCAGGAAGTTGTCAGCCCATGCAGCAATTGATGAGGCAGAGTCTAGATTGAAGGACAAGGAGGTGGTTGGGGCTACCCAGCTAGGCCGCCAGGGACTTGGCTGGACAGCCCACAGGTGGTGGTTGTCTTCTACAGGTGAGGGGCGCCGTGAGCTTGTAACGTGAGAAATACGACAGGTAGAAGAGGAGAAGAGGTTAGCTAAAACCCCTGGCCTGGCCAAACATGGGGCTTGGACCTGATGGGAAAGTGTTGAACAACGACATCTATCTTGGAATGTTCTGTGGCAGATGGAAGCGCTCCGCATTCCTGTTCTATGCAGAGCAGCGTACGATCCGCTCCCAACACCTGCCAACCTCAGCACCTGGCATGAAGATAAGACAGACAGATGTGCTGCTTGCGGCGAGAAGGGAACACTTCAACATATTTTGAGTGCATGCAGAGTCAATCCTTCCTGCGCCATGTACACTTGGAGACATAACAACGTTCTCAAAGTTGCAGCAGAAGCGGTTCGGCAGAGAGTACTGCAGCACAACTTATCTCATGCCCCATGCTGCACAGAACACCGCATATCATTTGTGAAAGAAGGCTCCAAGTCCAGGGTGTACAGCGCAGGCCCACGATCAAGCATAGTTTATTCAACCAATGACTGGTGTGTCAAGGCCGACCTGGATGGGAAAGGCAATTTCCCGAGGCAAATACCCTTCACCACATTGCGCCCAGATATAATCGCACGGTCTGACACCAGTGGAGATGTGGTTATTGGTGAACTCACAGTCCCCTGTGAAAACAACATCGATGAAGCCCATGAGCACAATTTAACCAAGTATGCAGAATTAATGTCAAAGTGCAGCGACAGACGGGGGAAGGTCTCATGCTATCCATTCGAAGTAGGTTGTAGTGGCTTTATTGCGTTCACTTTACAGAAGTGGCTGCGTGATCTCAGCTTTATTAGAAGAGAGATCAAGGCAACCAGCAGGGCTGTAGCTGAGGCAGCAGAGATAGGATCAGCATGGGTGTGGACCAAAGGTCCAGAGGGGCAGATAGTCGGACAGCGTATTTATTCCAGTCGGTCTTTATTCTTTGGAATTTAGAAAGTTAAGGGGGAACTAGAGAGAGGTATTTAAAATTATGAGGGAGATAGATAGAGTTGACGTGGATAGGCTTTTTTCCATTGAGAGTGGGGGAGATTCAAACAAGAGGACATGAGTTGAGAGTTAAAGGACAAAAGTTTAGGGGTAACATGAGGGGGAACTTCTTTACTCCGAGAGTCGTACCTGTGTGGAAGGAGCTTCCAGCAGAAGTGGTTGACGCAGGTTCGATGTTGTCGTTTAAAGTTAAATTGGACAGGTATATGGACAGGAAAGGAATGGAGGGTTACGGGCTGAGTGCAGGTCGGTGGGACTAGGTGAGAGTAAGAGTTCGGCACGGAGTAGAAGGGCCGAGATGGCCTGTTTCCGTGCTGTAATTGTTAATGGTTGTATGGTTATATGGTATACATCTTTTGCAAACCCTTCAGTAGTTGCATAGACACCCGAAGAGTAGACTATCTGTTGAATGGAACAACTCTGATAGAGGCAGATGCCAAGTTTTTAAGCTCACCAGTGGGAGGTGGTGCTTTAGCACTGCTGGCCCACCACCTCGAGGGAGTCTTGATCATAAGCGGGCCGAAACTCCTGAAGACAGGTGGCAGATCAACTGTTGATCCCACTGGTGACAGCACAGGACAGTTAACATCTTAGTCCAAGTGTATTTTCAATTCTTTAATTTTGTTTGTCTCCTTCACTGACGACTCATTTCTTAGGTTCATAAGCAACTTTCAAGCTGTTATTCACCTTGGGGCCAACAAAGTGTCCAGTGATGATTTTAAACTATGGGGAATTCACAAGCCATCTGTCGTTAACTAACAGCTATATAGTTATTTTATTTACTCTTCTGCTGGGGTTTTTGTCATTTTTACAGTCGTCATGGCTAAATTTGTAGCAGTAAAATCCGACGCTATTGCAACAAGTTATCTCTCTCTAATCATGTATATTCTATAGTGGTGCAAATGCATGCTTGGAAGTTGTGCTGCAAAAACAATGGTTTGTATTTATCTACAGTTCCGCACCAATTCGTCTGTGTGGTTCCTTTCAGAAGAAAGGGGAAACGTTTCGGGAATATTCAATAATCCAGCAAAGTATCAGTACTGAAATAAATAATATTTGATTGCTTTTTGTTAATAGAGATAGCCGTTATATAGCTGCAAAGCCTGCTGCGCATTTTAACGTTTAATCAGCTTTATATCTGTATTTAGACACATGACAAAATTCAGTATCATTAAATTTCTTCGAATTATTAATTTTCATGTTAAGGTGTATGATATAATTTGAAAGGCGTGCTGAAAAATTTGCGGCATGTACTTCGCACTCAATTTCTGAAGGAAAATTCCAGTTCGCATTTTTTATATCTTTTCCACTGCAATAATGCATTGTTTAATTTATAATACCGCTGCATGCTACGCTTTTGTTGGTGATTTTTATTTCAACTTATTGAAGCCTTCAAATATGTTAATTTCTTTCGTCAAAACCCAAATTGAATTCAATCGTTATTTTATTCTTCAAGCAATTTCACCCTCTTAATCTGTCCGTCAATGTCAGATGAAAATCATATCGAACTGTCCTCTGCTGATGGAATTTGCAAATTGCTAATGGGAAAAATGTCGAAAAGAAATACCTGGATCCTAGGTACTCACCAGAGCAGATCACACTGACATCATTCTCATGGGTGCAATGATGAGTTCCTGAAGAAAATGGACAGTCCCACAGCCCCGACTCATTACCCTGACATTCAGAGGCATTAGTCCATATATGTTCTGTTCCTTCTCCAAAATAAGCTCCTCCCCGCACAGCAACAGCGACTCCGCATTGAAGCTGTCGGCACACCACGCTGGCATCATCCATATCCCAATGCAGATCACACACCGTGTTCCAGGTTTCTCCAAGCTGCACTTCCAGTCTTCCAGAGCAGTCATCATTTCCGGACACCAATCTTGGAACTCGGTGGTCTGAGGAAGATATGAAGCACAGTTAGGAAAAAGAACATTTGAGAAATATGCAGCGAATTCCTCTTGCTTTCATTGTATATAAAGTCCCAATTGGTTCTCAAACAGATGACATTGTTTTCCACGTCCAAATTTCATAATGGGATATCGGAACTGAGTATCAAAATTACTTTCTCTCTTTGGTGGTTAACTAAGGCCAGATAATAGATTCTTAACACGTTTATTCCTATTACTTTTATATCTTCTTTTTACCAGAGGAAATTATATTATCTTTCTTATGGCATGATACCAAAGGCATGAAAATATTATAATAATCAGGGAAAAAAGTAAGAACATTGTTATTATTATTATCATCATCATCATCATTATCATCTTTAATTCCAGATACGGTGACGTTTGCATCGAAATTCCAAAAGCATCATTCAATTTTCCCAAAGAAATACAGGGAAAATGAATTTTAAAAAATACTTTTACTTCCCCATCGTCACGTTATGGTGCAGTCAAGTATTCACTGAAAAACGTGTATAGAAAAAAATGAAGTAATCATTATATATAGATGACAAATACTTCAAGCATGAAATAAATCTGATGAAATTAAGTCAAGATTTTCGACGAAGAGACCATGGCTAAAAAATAGCAGTCCACTTTCAATATTTCTTATTTAGAATTCTACAAAGGTGATAAATGCAAACACGGTAATTAAGTTAAGTCAAGACTGACTGCATTAGATTAGATTAGATTATTGTATTAGATTATGAGGACACTCTGTCCTCGTTTATTGTCATTTGGAAATGCATGCATTAAGAAATGATACAATGTTCCTCCAGAGTGATATCACAAAAGAAAAACAGGACAAACCAAAGACTAACACTAACAAGACCACATAATTATAACATATAGTTACAGCAGTCCAAAACAATAACATAATTTGATAAAGAGCAGACCATAGGAACGGTAAAAAAAAGTCTCACATTTCCTATCGACTCCCGATAGTCCCCGATAGCAGGCGGAAGAAGGGGGAAACTCTCTCTGCTAGAAAGTTCCAGGCACCGACAACTGTTGGCGCGTTGGAAGCACCTGACCACAGCCGACTCTGCGTCCGTCCGAAAACTTCGAGACTCCGACCAGCCCTTCGACACCGAGCACCGAGCGCCATCTCTGCCCGGAGCTTGGACCCCGTCCCGGCCGCCGAGCAATAAGCAAAGCCGATGACTCGGGGCCTTCCCCTAAGGAGAATCTGGATCACACAGTAGCAGTGGCACCGAAGAAAACATTTCAGAATTTTCTCCAGATGTTCCTCCGCTCTCTCACGTCTGTCTCCATCAAATAAGGATTGTGCACGGCATCCTACTTGACAGATTACAGATATCATTCACCGGAGCGGCCGCGCAAGCTGTGTCACGCCGCCATCTTCTCCTCCTTCTCCATTGTTCTGGATTTGATGAGAAGAAGAATCGCCTGTTTATCCGACTGCACTGTTATTCAAAGAAATAATGGTTGGCGAATTTTGTCAATTTGTTTACATTTATTCCATTTTCCTCAACCTTTTCTATAAAAGCGCCATTCCAAAAGATTCTCGTACTTCGTCCATCTGTACATTTTTACCAGTCCCTCTGTCATCTTATACGTGGGTTCTATATATACGGTGGCCCTTACCTTGGAAAAAGATGCCGTGATTCTGCTGTCTACCGATGAAATCAGGTAGCGCTGAGGCTTCATATCCAACATATGATTTTCGTAACTTCTTCTATCTCTAAAGGGACCCTAGCACTAAATTAATTTTTATGCCTCCTGTCCTAAGTATGTACACGGCTCTTTCCACAGACATCGCTCCCCCCGTAGTTCCCTTATCAAGTTATCCCTCCCCTCTAATCTTTCTCTGGGCATTTATCCCGGCAAGCAGCCAAAATTCAACACTTGTTCATTCACCTCCTTCCTCCCCTCCATTAAAGGCTGCAACGAGTCCTTCCAGGTAAGGTAACATTTCACCTACGAAATGCTATGGTCGTCTATTGCAACTATTGTTTCTCTGCTGCGTCCGCTACATCAGTGAGACCTCGTCAATGTGCAGCTCATTTTTCTGTCTCACAAGCAGAACTTCCCGATAGGCCAACAATTTAATTCCAACTCCCATTGCAACATAACGGTCCACTTGTGCCACGATGTGGACACATTCGGGCTGAAGTAACAAAACCTTGTCTACCGTTCTTGTAGATTTTATGCCGAAGGCAAATATGGATTTCTCCTTTGAGTTAAAAAACGTCGCTTCCCCTCCCCTCGTCTTCAGTTCCCCATTCTGGCCTCTTATGGCTTCTCACCTACCTAGCGCATCCTTTGCTATCCCTCTTTCTTTACTTTACTTTATTTTCGCCAAACAACTGATACCAGAGCGTACATCATCACAGCGATATGTGTTTCTGCCCTTCATGCTCCTGGAGTCCAAATCGATAGAAAATACAATAAAACAATAAATTATAGATAATAAATCGAAAAGGCAAAGTAAGGTAGTGCAGAAAACCCGAGAGGCAGGTCCGGATATTTGGAGGGTACGGCCCAGATCCGGGTCAGGATCCGTTCAGCAGTCTTATCACAGTTGGAAAGAAGCTGTTCCCAAATCTGGCCGTACGAGTCTTCGAGCTCCTGAACCTTCTCCCGGAGGGAAGAGGGACGAAAAGTGTGTTGGCTAGGTGGGTCGTGTCCTTGATTATCCTGGCAGCACTGCTCCGACAGCGTGCGGTGTAAAGTGACTCCGAGGACAGAAGATTGGTTTGTGTGATGTGCTGCACCATGTTCACGATCTTCTGCTGCTTCTTTCAGTCTTGGACAGGACAACTTCCATACCAGGTTGTGATGCACCCCAGAAGAATGCTTTCTACTGTGCATCTATAAAAATTAGTGAGGGGTTTAGAGGACAGGCCAAATTTATTTAGCTTTTTTTCAGGAAGTAAAGACGGTGGTGACCCTTCTTGGCAGTGGACTCTGCTTGGTTGGACCAAGTCAGTTCATTTGTGATATTGAGCCTAAAAACTTCCATTTCTGTGAAGTGACACTTCCCTTTCGTGTCAGATTCCTTCTATGTGTCTCTATAGTTTATACATCTCTACGCGTCTCTACGCTGCACTCCCTCAATAACAAGAATGTCCTTCTTCAAATTTGGAGACCATAACTGCACACAGTACTCCAGGTGTGGTCTCAGCAGGGCCCTGTAGAGCTGCAGAAGGACCTATTTGCTCTTATACTCAATTCCCCTTGCATATCAGCATACCATTAGCTTTCTTCACTGCCTGCTGTACTTGAATGTTTTCTGTCAGTGACTGATGTACAAGAACACCTAGATCTCGTTGAGCTTCCCCTTTTCCTAACTTGACTCCATTTAGATAATAATTTGCCTTCCCGTTCTTACCAGCAAAGTGGATAACCTCACATTTATCTACATTAAACTGTATCTACCAAGCATCTGCCCACTCACACAGCCTGTCCAAGTCACCCTGCATTCTCATAAAATCCTCCTCACATTTCACACTGACACCCAGCTTTGCGCCATCGGCAAATTTGCTAATGCTACTTTTAATTCCCTCATCTAAATCATTAATATATATTGTAAACAACTGCATTCCCAGCACTGAACCCTGCGGTACCCCACTGGTCACCGCCTGCCATTTCGAAAGGGAGCCGTTGATCGCTACTCTTTGTTTTTTGTCAGCCAGACAATTTTCAATCCATGTCAGTACTCTGCCCCCAATACCATGTGCCCTAATTTTGCCCACTAATCTCCTATGTGGGACTTTATCAAAGACTTTCTGAAAGTCCAGGTACACTACATCCACTGGCTCACCCTTGTCCATTTTCATAGTTACATCCTCAAAAAATTCCAGAAGATTAGTCGAGCATGATTTCCCCTTCGAAAATCCATGCTGACTCGGACCAACCTGTTACTACTATCCAGATGTGTTGTAATTTCATCTTTTATAATTGACTCCAGCATCTTTTCCACCACCAACGTCAGGCTAACCGGTCTATAATTCCCTGTTTTCTTTCTTCTTCCCTTCTTGAAGAGAGGGACAACATTAGCCACCCTCCAATCAACAAGAACTGATCCTGAACCTATAGAACATTGGAAAATGAATACCAATGCGTCCACGATTTCTAAAGCCACCTCCTTAAGTACCCTGGGATGCAGACCATCAGGTCCCGGGGACTTATCAGCCTTCAGACCCAACAGCCTATCCAACACAATGTCCTGGCTAATATAAATTCTCTTCAATTCATCCATTACCCTAGGTCCTTTGGTCACTATTACTTCCGGGAGATGGTTTGTGTCTTCCCTAGTGAAGACAGATACAAAGTACCTGTCAAATCGTCTGTCATTTCCATGTTCCCCACAATAAATTCACCTGCTTCTGTCGTCAAGGGCCCAATTTTGGTCTTAACTATTTTGTTTCCTTTTCGCATACCTAAAAAATGTTTTTACTATCCTCCTCTATATTCTTGGCTAGTTTACCTTCGTACCTCATTTTTTTTTCTCTGCGTATTGCTTTTTTAGTTACCTTCTGTTGCTCTTTAAAAGTTTTCCAATCCTCTGGCTTCCCACTCGTCTTTGCTATGTTATATTTCTTCTGTTTTATTCTTATACTGTCCATTACTTCCCTTGTCAGCCACGGCCTCCCCTTACTCCCCTTAGGATCTTTCTTCCTCTTTGGAATGAACTGATCCTGCACCTTCCACATTATTCCCAGAAACACTTGCCATTGCTGTTCCACTGTCATCCCTGCTAGGGTATTGTTCCATTGAACTTTGGCCAGCTCCTCCCTCATAGCACCATATTTCCCTTTGTTCAACTGTAATACTGACACTTCCAAGTTTCCCTTCTCCCTCTCAAATTGTAGATGGACACTGGACACAGTACTTTAAGTGTAGCCTAACCAGAGTTTTATAGAGCTGCATCATTACCTCGAGGCTCTTAAACTCCCTCCCTCGACTTATGAAAGCTAACACGCCATAAGCTTTTTTAACTACCCTATCTACCTGTGAAGCAACTTTCAGGGATCTGTGGACATCTACCCCCAGGTCCCTCTGCACCTGCACACTACCAAGTATCCTGTCATTTACTTTGTACCCTGTCTTGGAGTTTGTCCTTCCAAAGTGTACCACCTCACACTTCTCCGGGTTGAACTCCATCTGCCACTTCTCAGCCCACTTCTGCAACCTATCAATGACTCTCTGTGTGCTATCACAGTATGACTCCCTGTGTCCTATCAACAATAAAGTTTACTATTGAAATAGCTACCAAAACAGTGATACCATGTGAGTTAACTTTATGGACCAAACTTCCATAAATTTCATGGAGGGAACATTTACCGTGTTGCCTCGTCGATTCTCTTGTTTATTTTTTCGAAAACATCAGTTTCATGATAGATGACTGCTCGTGGAAAAACGGCAAAGCGCATTATACGAAATTCATACAAACCTTCACATAGAATCTACGTCCAATATTGCAAATGTAACACGCTGTACGGTTTCACGGCTAAGGCTTATGTAATTGTTTTTGTGTAATGTTCCACTGTTAAGGTAATGGCTTCTTTGTAGCATTAATGTCTGTGTTATGACTAGAGATAATGGGACTTTGGAATTCAGTGACTAGCCAATAAGAAATTGCGGCTGTGTCTTGTGATTCTGGAACCAGCTGTTTTCGCGGACTTTAAACACAGGGCGAGAGAGGGATGAAGAGAGTTGTAAAAGCAAGGTTGAAGGCTCTGTGTGTCAATGCAAGGAGCATTAGTAACAAAGTGGATAAATTAAAAGTGCAGATTGTTATTAATCAATATGATATAGTTGGGATCACAGAGACATGGCTCCAGGGTGACCAAGGATGGGAGTTCAATATTCCCGATGGATAAACATAAAAAAAAGGAGGTGGGATAGCATTGCTGGTTAGAGATAAGATCAACGCAATAGAAAGGAAGGACATTAGCCGGGAGGATGTGGAATCGATATGGGTAGAGCGGCATAACCCCGAAGGGCAGAAAAAGCTAGTGGGAGTTGTGTACAGGCCACCTAACAGTAGTAGTGAGGTTGGGGATGTAATTAAAAAGAAATTAGAAATCCATGCAATAAAGGAACAGCAGTTATAATGGGTGACTTCAATCTACAAATAGATTCGGTGAACCAAATTGGTAAGGGTGCTGAGGAAGAGGATTTCTTGGAATGTATGCACGATGGTTTTCTGAATCAACATGTCGAGGAACCAACTACAGAGCAGGCTATTCTAGACTGGGTATTGAGCAATGAGGAAGGGTTAATTAGCAATCTTGTCGTGAGAGGCCCCTTGGGTAAGGATGGCCATAATATGGTACAATTCTTCATTAAGATGGAGAGTGACATCGTTAATTCAGAAACAAAGGTTCTGAACTTAAATAAGGGTAACTTTGAAGGTATGAGAAGTGAATTAGCTAAGATAGACTGGCAAATGACACTTAAAGGGTTGACGGTGGATATGCAATGGCAAGCATTTAAAGATCGCATGGAAGAACTACAACAATTGTTCATCCCAGTTTGACAAAATAATAAATCAAGGAAGGTAGTGCACCCGTGCATGACAAGGGAAATTAGGGATAGTATCAATTCCAAAGAAGAAGCATACAAATTAGCCAGAAAAAGCGGCTCACCTGAGGACTGGGTGAAATTCAGAGTCCAGCAGAGGAGGACAAAGAGCTTAATAAGTAAAGGGAAAAGAGATTATGAGAGAAAACTGGCAGGGAACATAAAAACTGACTGTAAAAGCTTTTATAGATATGTGAAAAGAAAAAGATTGGTTAAGTCAAAAGTAGGTCACTTACAGACAGAAACAGGTGAACTGATTACGGGGAACAAGGACGTGGCAGACCAATTGAATAACTACTTTGGTTCTGTCTTCACTAAGGAGGACATAAATAATCTTCCAGAAATAATAGGGGACAGAGGGTCCAGTGAGATGGAAGAACTGAGGGAAAACATGTTAGTAGGGAAGTGGTGTTAAGTAGTGGGCAAATTCATGGCAGATGCAATTTAATGTGGATAAATGCGAGGTTATCCACTTTGGTGGCAAGTACAGGAAAACAGATTATTATCTGAATGGTGGCTGATTAGGAAAAGGGGAGGTGCAACGAGACCTGGGTGTCATTATACACCAGTCATTGAAAGTGGGCATGCAGGTACAGCAGGCGGTGAAAAAGGCGAATGGTATGCTGGCATTCATAGCAAGAGGATTCGAGTACAGGAGCAGAGAGGTACTACTGCAATTGTACAAGGCCTTGGTGAGACCACACCTGGAGTATTGTGTGCTGTTTTGGTCCCCCAATCTGAGGAAAGACATTTTTGCCATAGAGGGAGTACAAAGAAGGTTCACCAGATTGATTCCTGGGATGGCAGGACTTTCATAAGATGAAAGACTGGATCGGATAGGCTTATACTCGTTGGAATTTAGAAGATTGAGGGGGAGGGGGATCTTATTGAAACGTATAAAATTCTAAAGGGATTGGACAGGCTATATGCAGGAAGATTGTTCCCGATGTTGAGGAAGTCCAGAACGAGGGGTCACAGTTTGACAATAAAGGGGAAGCCTTTTAGTACCGAGATGAGGAAAAACTTCTTCACACAGAGAGTGGTGTATCTGTGGAATTCTGTACGACAGGAAACAGTTGAGGCCACTTCATTGGCTATACTTAAGTGGGAGTTAGATATGGCCCTTGTGGCTAAAGGGATCGGGGGTATGGAGGGAAAGCTGGTACAGGGTTCTGAGTTGGATGATCAGCCATGATCATACTGAATGGCGGTGCAGGTTAGAAGGGCCGAATGGCCTACTCCTGCACCTATTTTCTATGTTTCTATCACAAGTGTGGATTATCCACAGCCGTATAAAGTTCTGTTTAATGAAAATATTCTCTTTTTAATCTATATTCTGTTGTATTATATATTAAATATCTGTCAATTTCCTTTCATCTATACAATTGATAATCATACGACAAGCATTTATTTCCTAGTTATTGATACACATCTTACACAACAGAAGTTCAATCACCGCCCTTTGGATGCAAAATTGGTCACAGATTAACAATAAGACAAGCATTGTTCTATCTTTGGATTCTGTCTCCTGCAGTGCAGCGTAATTTCAAAATTAGTCAGCTTGCCTTGCAGCCCGTGTGCCTCACCTTTACGAAAGCCCGTTATGCGAATCCTTGTGCAAAATATTTTTTAATGTGTACTGCTGTGCCATCAAGAATATTTGCAATTACTTGAACAATTAATCAAGTTTATTAGAAACACGAGGTTACCACATCACAACGTTCTGCAGACTGTGCAGAATCAGACCCTGCCTTTCCAATAATCCTTTGTTTCCCTAGTGAATACTAGTATCGTCCTGCGGAGTTCCTGTCCGTTGACGACATTAAGAAAAGTGAGAAATAGTTCCAGACGATTGAATCCCAGCAAGCCAATACAATTACCTGTTTTAGTAAAAGTTATTTAATTGTTAAGGACTGTTAAATTTAACTAAATAGAGGTTATCAAAATCGAAGAATCAGATTAAAAATGTTATCGCTGGGCGGTATATTAATATATATTAGGTATGCTGTCTGGATTTTATGAGAACAGATTCTCCTCGTCAAACGCAGAGAAATCACAGCTAAACCCGAATATGTAAACCATAGTACGGCTCAGTTGTATAAATTGCTACTGTGTAAACCGAATTTGCTTCATGACATTTGACGGAGAGAGAATTGCTTGACCGTAGTCATGAAGAATTGATTTGAGTAACTTTCGAACCATTAAGTCCTTCTCGCCGTCTGCTACAGCGAGACAACTGCAAGGATCTTGTAAGCTGCAAAAAGTTGTAATTTTGTCGGTCCCGTTATGAGAACTGGTCTCTGTAATATCCAGGACACCGTCAAGGAGCGGCGCCTCAAAGACGCGGTCTCAATCATTAAAGAGACTACCTCCAACAAGGACATGCCAATTCTCATCGGTAACATCAGGAGGGGGGCACGGAAGTCTGAAGGCACTCGCTCATCGATTCAAGAACAGTTTCTTTCCATCTGCCGTCCGATTTCTGAATTGTCCTTGAACCCATGATCAAGGCCCCACTATTCTTTTTATCTGTTTTTGCACCCTTTATTTAAATTAGCTATTTAACACACACACACACACACAGACACACACACACACACACACACACACACACACACACACACACACGTACACACACATACACACACACATATGTCATGTCATATTTTATATGTACATCATGACATATATGGAACAAATGGATCAGCATTGATGAAGTGGTGGAGTGAATCTGATGTGCCGAATGGCATTATGTTGCTCTGATATCTTATGGTCATATATATATACACCTAATGCACTTCACAATTTTTCTATATTTTCCCGTCTTGCATTATACGGCTGCTACAATGTTAACACACTTCACGCCAAATGCCGGTAATATTAATTCCGATTCTGAGTCCGGAAACCCGATGACCGAAGCAGTAGCCTCTCTAGAAACGGCAGCATGTACTACGGTGCACTTCTCTTTTCCACGGTTAGTAGAGACCCCTTTCGGCCGTATCTCCAGTTTTATGAGGTAGAGAACTCACTCTGAATCCCTTGCTCTCTGTTTCCTGTTCAGGAAATCTACAACATTGTCCCGGAATGGAACAGTGTGCTTCATATTTTCTCTATACAGGACTGGTGATTAGTTCAGTTCATCTAGCGGTTTAATTTTATTCAGGTTTCCTGCAGTCCCGATAGCATTTGATCCTCTCAAGTGTGACAATGTCTGGGAATAATTTTCCATGAAACAATAATTTCGGAATTGCATTAACTCTGATTTTTTCACATTGTTTTTATACACTGTAGGTTCCATTACTGGTTCTGGAGACAATAGGAGTAATACAAAGGCAAACATTGCTTGCATTTGATACTTAAAATGCAACGCTGCAGTTAACAAAAATCTGAACCAAATAGAAAAGAGCACAGAGGCACACAGACAGCGTTATCAATGCAAAGGGGAGTACATGCGCGTTCTTAGGTCGAAGTTAGTTCGTTATAACTAAAAATGCAAACGATTCTATGTAATGATACCAAGCAATAGTGATGGTCTGAAATCATGTTCATATTTCCTCACGGAATGAATGTGGAATCTAATCCGGAGGGACATTGGCATTCACAATGCCATGAGTGTGACCATAAGACCATAAGATATGAGAGCAGAAGTAGGCCATTCGGTCCATCCAGAACGCTCCGCCATTCAGTCATGGCTGATCCAATATTTCCAGTCATCCCCACTCCTCTGCCTTCCCCCCAAACCCCCTGATGTCCTGACTAATCAAGAACCTATTTACCTCTGCCTTAAATGCACTCAATGACTTGGTTTCCACAGCCGCTCGGGGCAACAAATTCCACATATTTGCCACCCTCTGACGAAAGTAGTGTATCCGTATCTCTGCTCGAAAAGGTCGCCCCTCATTCTGAATTCGTGCCCTTTTGTCAAAGACTTTCCGTCCATGGGAAACATCTTTGCCGTATCTAATCTGTCCAGGATTTTTAACATTTCGAATGTTTCTATAAGAACTTCCCTCATTCTCTGGAACTCCAGGGAGCACAGTCCAGGGGCTGCCCCTCCATTCCTGGAATCATTCTCGTGAATCTTCTCCGAAGCCTCTCCAATGTCAGTATATTGTTTCTAAAATAAGGAGGCCAAGACTGCACACAATACTCCGTGTGGTCTGCAACTACCTTATAGAGCCTCAACATCACATCCCAGCTCTTACATTCTTTACCTCTAGAAACGAATGCCAACAATGCATTTGCCGTCTTCAGCACCATCTCCCCCTGAAGGGTAACCTCATGGTATCCAGCTCAAGGACTCCCAAGTCCCTTCGTATCTATGCATTTTGAATTATCTCTCCATCTAAATAATAGTCTGCCTGTTTATTTCTTTCCCATGCACTTTCCAACGTTGTATTTCACTTGTCACGTATTTGCCCATTCTCCTAAACTATCTAAGTCTCTAAACACTACACGCTCTTCCACCTATCTTTGTATCATCGGCAAATTTAGCCACAAGTCCATTAATCTTATAGTCCAAACCATTGATATACATCGTAAAATGCGGTGGTCCCAACACCGACTCCAGTGGAACTCTGCTGGTAATCGGCAGCCAGCCAGAATAAGATCTGTTTTCTGCCGAACAGCCAATGCTCCGCCCATGTTAGTAATTCCCAGGTAATTCGATGGCTCTTATCTACCGAAGCAACCTCATGTGTGGCACCTTGTCAAAGGACTTCTGAAAATCCAAGTACACCATTTTCACTACACCTCCTTTGTCTACCCTGCTTGTAAGTTCCTCAAATAATGCAATGTTTAGTCATGCAGGATTTTGTCTTTCAGGAAACCATGCTGGCTTTGGCCTACCTTGTCATGTGCCTCCAGGTATTCCGTAATCTGGTCCATATCAATCGATTCCAACAACTTCCCAACTACTGATATCCGCTAACTGGTCTCTGATTTTCTTTCTGCTGCCACCCACCCTTCTTAAGTTGTTACGTAACATTTGTAATTTTTGATTCATGCGGTACAATGCCAAAATCTTTCGATTCTTGATAGATAATCGTTAAAGGCTCCACAATCTCTTCAACTAATTCCTTCAGAATATTTCCAGCCTCATATTCTATTCGTTCAATATCTACCCTCAACTCTCTATACTTTTCTATACTTTATAACGCTTTTAGTATATTTTTTTTATATTGGTCCTGGTCGCCAGCGTCCTTCCATAATTCATCTTTTCTTTCCTTATGACCATCTTTGTTTCCTTCCGCAATCTTGATCTTCGTGTAGCTTTGACCTCTTTTGATTTTACTTTGGCTCCCACTTCACTTGTCAGCCACGGTAGTGTCCTTCTTCCATTCGGAAATTTCTTCTTTTTTTGGCAATAGATCTGTCTTGTACTTCTCTCATTTTTTCATGGAAACACCAGCCATTTCTGTTCTGCTGTCCTTCCTGCTAGTATCCCCTTCCAATCACTTTGTTCTGTTCCTTTCTCACGTCATTGTAATTTCATTTACTCCACTCAAATACCAACACATTGGGATTTAGTTCCTCCTTCCAAAATGCAAAATGAACTACATAATATTCTGATCACTTTTCCCTAAGGATTTCTTAAACATGAGCTCTCTTATCACCTCCAGATCATTGTGCAACACCCGATTTAGCACAGCCGATCCCACAGTGCGCTCATCAATGAGCTGTTCTACATTCCACAAATTTTCTCTCGAGGTTCAGTACTGATCTGGTTTTCCCAATCCTCTTTCATATTGAAGTCCCCAACTAATATCATGACATTACCCTTCTGACACTGTCTTTTCATCTCCTGCTGCAATTTGTAATCGACATGATGGATACTGTGTAGGTCTTTATGAAACTGCCAGTAGGTTCCTTTTACACTTGACATTTCTTAATTCACCCCAGAGGAACTCTACACCTTCCGATCCTATATCGTCCCTTTGCAATGATTTAATATCATTTCATATACAGAGGACCACACCACCTGCTCTGCGTTCTATCTTATCTTTCTGATGCACCGTACATCCTTGAGAAATGTAAGGACAGATTCCTAATCCCTTACTTCCGAAAGGACTCATCACATTTTATTGACACTTCGCAAGTAGCTGAAGTTTACTGACAACTTCTAAGTAACACGGAACCCAGGGGAACCAGCAACAGCTATGGCACAAGAGAAATTGCTAAAATATCGAGTTTGGTCTATATTAGTCCTGACGACAACATTCTGCATTTTCTTACCCACAGGTGTCGCTTGATCCTTTCAATCGTTCTGGTGGCTGTGCCGGCTGTCACATATTTACAATTTTATGTAGGTGTTTGAAATCAGAATGTTATCTCAACATGGTAGTAATAATCTCTAAACAGATAGATTTTATGCTAGATCTCTCGCAGCGAGCGGTAAGCTTGTGTTATTCTAATTCTCGGACAGCCCGGATCAATAAAGACAGTGTGTTCCCAGATAAAAGGGGCTCAATTTACCTGCGCAGATAACGCCGGCATAGTTGGGTTCAGGATGTGTGTAAAATTCCCATTCTGCTGATTCACATTCCCGCAGAGTAGCCTCGGTCCCGATGCATTTAACCTTATGCGTTATAACGTAGTCAAAAACCTTTCCAAAGTGATATTCGTGTGGGGCTTTCAGCGCGGCGCCGCAGCTCAGCTCTCGGCACACCACTGTTGCATCCTGCAAATTCCAGCTGGAAGCATAGACAGGTCCCCAGTATCCCGCGAAGTTCGCTTCCACTCTCCCGGCGCATGGACTGCCTCCTTTTTCCAGTCTCACCTTCAAACTTTCTGGAATACAAAATAAATGAACTTTAAGACAAGAGTTTTTTCACAGGTTAGAAATTTTGAGCAACAGACACAAAACGCTGACAGCTCTTTGCAGATCAGTCAGCATCCATCGAGAGGACCAAAGCACCCAAAATACGAACATTGATTATTCACACTGAGGAATGGCCTCAGCCCGAAGCATCGATTGTTTGTTGGTTTCCATATATGTTTTATTTAGATACTCTATATCGTTATTTATTAATTAAATAAACAAACAAACATAGAAATAAACAAGCATATAAGCAGTTAAATTGATAAATTAGTCTGTTATATACATATTCATTGGTATGTTAGTTTATCTGAAAACAGTTTGAGTGAACTCGGCCTTTTCTCCTTGGAGCGACCGAGGATGAGAGGTGCTCTGATTGAGATGTATAAGATGATGAGAGGTATTGATCGTGTGGGCAGTCAGAAGCTATTTTTCCAGGGCTGAAATGGTTGCCACAAGAGGAAACACGTTTAAGGTGCTGGGGAGTACGTACAGAGGATATGTCAGAGGTACGCTTTCTACGCAGGAAGTGGTGAGTGCGTGGAATGGGCTGCCGGCAACGGTGGTGGAGGCGGATACAATGGGGTTTTTTAAGTGACTTTTGGATAGGTACATGGAGCTTAGAAAAATAGAGGGCTGCGTGTACGCCCTCATAAGAGAGGGAAAAAAATCAGAAGCACCTGAGGGCCAACCTCTTAAACCACATGGTGACAGGTGCACCAGCGAACTGCGAGAGAAAGTAGTTGAAACAGTTAAAGAAACGTAACTTTAAGTCCACTTCGACAGATATAAAGATAGAACATGCTAGCAGAGATATGGGACACCGTGTGTCAAATCGGATCAGATTATCATGTTGGTCTCTTGTATAGGTTAGGGGAAAAGAACTGTTGCGGTGCTGAATTACACTACAATCAATGGCTGCAAATTGTAGAATTTGGAGCAACTGAAAAAGAAATGTGGACTGAATAAGAAAACAATCATCATCTGCTTCACATTGATTTTGACTTTGATCATCAAATTCCAGACATTTCTGGTTCGAGTCTGTGCAGTCCGGACATCGACAAGTTAATGCACGGCTGAGCCGCTAGTGCAGGGGGTAGGGCTTCAGGTTCTTGGGTCACTGGGATGACTGCTGAGGGAAACATGACATGTACCAAAGCGGCGGGTTGCACCTGAACCCGAAGGGTGCCCATATCCTCGCGGTTAGGTTTGTTAGAGCGGCTGTGCAGTGTTTAAACTGTTGGCAGCGGATGAAAACCAGAGTGAAGGGGCTCAGAATAAGACGGATGGTATAAAACCAAATATAGCGTATAGTAAGACTGTCACGAAGGTCAGGTAGATGACAGGATAAAATTAGGGATGCAGAATCAATAAAGGGGAGATAATACAGTACACAAAGTGTTTTAACAGTGCACGGGGTACAGGAAATATGGTGGATGTTCTTGCTACACCATTGCAGATTATCAGGTATGATATTGTGGCCATCAGCGAATCATGGCTGCAGGATAGCTGTAGTTGGCAGCTGAATGTTTGCGGGTACACGTTACATTGGAGCGATAAGAATGGCTGCAGAGAGGGTGGCAGGGTAGGGTGGTAAAGAATGACATCAAATCTTTAGAAATATGTGACATAGAAACGGAAGTTGTGAATCCATGTTGGTTGATTTCAGGAATTGCAAGGGAAAAGACCCTAGTTGCAGTTATATACAGGCCTCCCAAGAGGAGTTCGCATGTGAACCAGCGGGACATAGAAAAGGCGTGTCAAAAGGGCAAATGTATTATAATGATGGAATACTTCAACATGCAGGGTGACTGGGAAATCGGATTAGTGATGAGTCTCAAGGCAGTGAGTTTATTGAATGGTGCGAGATGGCTTTCTCGAGCAATTTGTCGTTGAGTCTACTAGGGGACCAACTATACTGGATTGGGTGTTCTATAATGAAACGGAGGTGATCAGAGAGTATGAGGTAAATGTAGTAATCGCAATTTGATTGAGTTCAACTTAAAATTCTACAGGAAAAAATGTAAAATCTGACGCAAAAATATTTTAGTGGAGTAAAGGAAATTGCACCAGCGTGAGAAAGGAGTTGACCAAAGTAAATTGGAAGGAGCTGCTGACAGGGTTGAGAGCAGGGCCGCAATGGCGTGCGTTTCTGGGGACAAAAAAGTGAGGAATGTGAAGACTAGATGTATTCGAAAAAACGAAGAAATACTTAACAGGCAAAACAGTACAGCCGTGTCTGACAAGGCAGGTGAAAGTTAAAGGAAAAGCAATGGTAAACAACGCCGGAGAAATCTGGAGGTTGGAGGATTGGGAAGCATTTAAAAATCTACAGAGAGAAACTCAAAAATCATTTGGAGGAAAAAGGTGAAAAGATGAAAGCAAGCTAGCAAACAAGTTCAAAGCCAATAGTAATAGCTTTCTCAAGTATGTAAACAATAAAATCAGGATGAGAGTGGATATAGGATCGCTAGAAAATGAGGCGGGTGAGGCGGGAGAAATAATAACGGGGGACAAGGAGATGACAGACGAGCTAAATGAGTTCCTTGCATCAGTCTTCAATGTTGAAGGCAATAGAAGTGTGCCAGGTATTAAAGGGTGTGAGGGAAGAAAAGTGAGTGCAGTTACTATTACAAGGGAGTATGGTGTTCAAAAATCTGAAACAGCGAAGGGTACATCAGTCATCCGGTCCAAACGAACAGCATCCTAGGGTTCTGAAAGAGGTAGCGGTTGATATTGCACAGGCATTATTAATAATCTTCCATAAAATATTGGATTCTGGCATGGTGCCAGATGAATGGTAAATTTCAGAACTCACTCCACTCTTTAAGGAAGAAGGAAGGCAGCAGAAAGGAAATTATGAACCAGCCAGCGTGACTTCAGTGGTTAGAAACATGTTTGATGCAATCGCTAACGATGAAGTAATGGAATACTTGGTGACACTGGACACGGCAGGCCAAACTCAGCTTGGACTCCATAACGGAAAATCTTGCCTAGCGAATCTGCAGATATTCCTTTTTGAGATTACAAGTAGGATTGATAAAGGGGATGCTGAGGATGTCGCATATTTGTTCTCTCAGAAGAGCTTTCACAAGGTGCCACATATGATGCTGCTTAACAAGGTAGAGGCCATGGTCTTACAGAAAAACGGTGAGATCATTGGCTGATTGCTAGGAAGCAGCGAGTGGGAAAAGTCATTTCAGTTGGCTCCCAGAGTCTAGTGGTGTTTCGGAGGGTTCGGTTTCGGGATTGCTTCTTTTTATGCCGTATGTCAATGATTTAGATGGTGAAATAGACGGCTTTGTTGTCAGGTGTGCAGATGATATGAAGATTGGCGTAAGGACAGGTAGTGTTGAGGAAACTGGCAGGCTGTAAAAGGACGTAGACATGTTGGGAGAATAGGGAACAAAGTGGCAAATGAAATACAATGATGGAAAATGTATGATCATAAACTTTGGTAATAGAAATAAAGGTACAGACTATTTTCTAAACGGGGAGAAATTCAAAACAAAATCTGAGCTGCAAAGGGACCTGGGAGCCCTGGTGCATAACACCCGGAATGGTTAACTTGCAGGCTGAGTCGGTGGTGAGTAAGGCAAACGCATTATTATGCTCTAGCATTTTCATTTTCAGACGACTAGAAAAAAAATGATGTTGAGGATTTACACGCCACTAGCGAGGTTTCACCTTGAGCATTGTTAAAAGTTTTGTGCTCTCATTCTAAGAAAAAAAAACATACGCTGGTATTAAGAAAGGTTCAGAGGAAGTTACAACGATGAGTCCACAAATGGAAGGATTCTCACAGAAGAACATTTAATACCACGGATCTGTACGCGCTGTTATTTAGAAGGATGGGGAGGGGATCTCAGTGAAAATTTCGAATGTTGAAAGCCTAGTCAGAAAACATGTGAAAAGGATGTTCCCGTGTAGGAGGATTCTTGGACAGGAGGGAACAGCCTCACGAAAGAGGGACGTGCATATAGAAAAGTGATGCTGAGAAATTTCTTTTGCCAGAGTGAGTTAAATTTGTGAATTTATTACGAAAGACTCTGCTGAAAGCCAGGTCGTTGGGGATATTTAACAAAGACCTTGATAAGCTCTTGATGGGCACGGCAAGAAAATTTACAGAGGGAAGTCCGGGGGGTGGAGTTGAGGAAGGGGGAAATGATCAGGCGTGACTGAAAGCGTAGCAGACTTATTGGATTAAATAGTCTAATTATGCTCCGATATCTCATTGTCTTACGGAGAATCTCTCTCCCACCACAGATGCTGTTCGACCTGGTCATATGACTGAGTAGTTGTGCAGACTGACAAGTATTTTTACGTTGGTTATCATCAGTACAAGATACAATAACATGAATAGTAATTCCAACATGACGAAAATAATCCCGACACAAATTGGATTTAGTTTGACACTGGGGGCGTTCTATTTGAGTATTGGCATTAGTGATATGCAGGTGGACATCAAACTCGCGGCACCGCAAATATAAAAACCTAACTTTTACCTTTACAAACAACGCCAGCATCCTGACTGTGTGAATAGCCAGTGTCACCCCATGGCTCTGATTTACACTCCTGAAGAGCGGCCTCGCTCCCACCGCACTGAACATTCGTCGTGAAAACAGGTCCGGATCCTTCCCCATAGTTACCAGCATAGGCTCTCAGTGCAGCGCCGCAGCCCAGCTGCCGACACACCACAGTCGCATCCGGCATATCCCAAGAACGACTATTTACAGTCCCCCAGCTTCCTTTGTACTGAATCTCCAATCTCCCGTCGCATCGACTGCCACCATTCACCAACCTCAACGTCACGCTTTCTGGAAAATAACAGAAAATAACGATCCACGGTAAACAGCGGTTTAAGCTGGAGGCCATTAGTGCTCGGCGCATCGCGTACGCTACTGAACGACGCCTGAAAGTTCAAAATTCTTCATGCAAAACGTTTGATCAAGCGGTAGGTCAGGATAGAGAAACTCCTTTTGAGCTGCTTAACGTGACAAAAAGACAAGAAACTAGTTGACGGCTGAGAACTAGAGGAAACCTGTCGACCCAGGAGAAGAATTGGGTAGCTCCCCCGAAGACAAGGTCATATGCATTCTTCGGAGAGCGGCAGATCTGCCATTCTGTCATTGTCCTACTGCAAACAGTCCTCATTCATTGGGATATCGAAACCAAAATTTGTTGGAAAGAGTCGAACTGAGCCTTCGCGTGTCGTCAGCATCAGCAGTAAGAGGATGAGTTTAACAATGAAAGCTTACTTAAGCTTGGAGTAAACTAAGGTCAGGGAATGTACTTTCTCTGCTATCCGTCCTTCCTGAAGATGACTGATTATCGTTCCAAGTTGAAATAAAATCCTATTTTCTTACAGAAAAGATACTGGCATGGGCAGAAGAATGGCTGACAGGCAGGAGGCAGTGTCTTGGAATAAAAGATGCCTTTCCTTTTGGCTGCCAGTGACCATTGGTGATCCTCATCGGTCGGTATTGGGGCCGCTACCTTTCACATTGTTTGGCAAATAATTAGATAATAGAACTTATGACTTTGCGGCAAAGTCTGCCGATGATACGAAAATAGTATGAGGAGCAGTTAGTGCCGAGAAAGCAATGCGATTGCAGAAGAACGCAGACAAATTGGAAAATCGGGCAAAAAAAAAAAAAAATGGCTGATGGGACATTATGTTCGGAATTGTATGAAAATGCATTTTTGTAAAATGAACAATGGTGCAAATTATTATCAAAATGGTGAGATAACTCAAAACTCAGTGTTTTTTTCAAGACTTGTGCAAGATTCCCAGAAGGTTAATTTACACATCCAGTCTGCGGTATAGAATGCAAATAGGCCTTTATTTCACGGGGATTAGAATACAAAAAAACAATGAGATAATACTAAGTTTTTACAAGACATTAATCATACTGCGCTTGTGGTATTGTCAACAGTTTGGGCCGCATATCTCGGAAAATACGTGTTGTCATTAGGGAGAGTTCAGATGAGGTTCACGAGAGTGATTCCCCACGAATGATGGGGTTAACATATGAGGAGCGTTTGGTAGGTTTCTGTCTGTGCTGACTGGAATTGAGAGGAATGCGGAGGGGCAGAATCTCTTTGACTCCTATCGAACGTTGAATGGACTGAGGTGGACGAGGAGTGGTTGGTTGCTGGAGTGGGCTTTCCGGAACTAGAGCGCACAGCCTCAAAATTGAAAGGTGACGTTTTAAAAGAGAGGTAAGGGGGATCTTTTTAGTCAGACAGTAGTAGAGCTCTGCGATGCTCTGCCACAGACTTTGGCAGAGGATATTCATGGGTATATTTGAAGCGGAAGCCGATAGTTTCCTGAATGGTCAGGGCATCAAAGGTTACAGCGAGAAGGCAGGTGTATGGTGTCGAGTGTGATCTAGAATCAGGTATGATGGAACGGCAGAGCAGGCTCGATAGGTTAAATTAACTAATTCTGCTCTTAAGTCTAATGGTGCAGTCACCTATCAGCTGGAGTTTCAATAGCAATTAGTTGTAATTGCCCAGTCCACCGCGCAGTGAAAAGTTAACAAAGTTACCTGACGGTTCTGGCTGACAATCCCCGAAGCGACCTGAAATGAGAAATGCAGAATTAGATTTGTTTGTGAAGTAGTGGGATTAGGCTGTGTGGTCATAGGATGTTAGGCGGGATATTCAACAGAAGAGAAATAAAGTCAAAAACGCAAGACGGATTAAGCTGTATCTGCGGACGAGAGCTATTTGTATTTCTTGTTTTTATTTATTTTCATAGATATTGCGCATTCTGCCTAAATGTTAAGTGAATTTCCCATTTCTTTGGTGTCCCTGATTCCCTGGATGTTTCCATTTCATACGGCAGTCAAGTATTAAACATTTTATCCAGATACTTGAAAGGAGATAAAAAAAAAATCGTCCCATTTTCCATTAGAATCTAAATCATAATTTAAAACAAGACAGGGAATAAGAATATAAATTTCAACATGTAACTAACTGTGATTCGTCGCATCCATGCACTGGAACACAGGAATATGGACTGCAAAACAAAATGTTTAGTTGCATTTCTCCTGACGTGCAATAAAAGGGAAAGTTAAATGTAAAATTAGATATATAATGTAATATAAGATCATAGATAACGAATCTCATTCCATCACTGTATGGTGGATTAAAACTAAAAATCTTCGGATGATTGAAGAATAAAACCAAAATTATTAGTAAATATTCACAGTATTGCAGAGTGATTTCAAAGATGTAAAACGTTTCCAAAATCTAAGTCTAAGTACATTTTTCAAATTCCTTCAGTTGAATATGCCACATGGTGGCAGACAGAGCTGTAACTAATAAATAACAGCAAGAAAGTTGTGCACAAGCCATCAGCCAGGAGCAACTGCAGCTTTGGGAGCTACGAACATTCACTGAGTTATTCATTCTGGACGCCGATGCGTAGATTCCTAACATCAATTTATCTCCAGTTCTAGTCAATTCCAATTTATAATCTGTTTGGAATATCATTTGACAACAGCCGCTGGTTTGCGGAGGGATAATTTCTGAGTCTCATCTCCCTTAGTGTAGGTGCAATTTCAGAGTGAACCGTTTCACAAAGACCTCAATAGGAGGTTCAAACGTGTAAGTCCATGTAATTAATGGAGACAGTTCTCTAACGTCAGCGATTCAAACGAGAACTTGCTTAAACAATGCAATAAAAAAAAACATTTTCAATGAAACTGCAAGGTAAACAAATCTCAGTGTTCTATTTTCATCGTCATGAATTGCGAACAAATCTGCCTGATTCCTGATCCATTCAGCCAGTATACTCTAATCATACAAACAAATTAAGCTTTCCTTTACACGGGAAATTCGTAGGGGAAATATATGTTTCAATATTGCGTAATCATAATGTAATTTCTGTGTACTTCTTTCCAGTAAGATTGTAATATTCAGCGAGATTGCAATAAACGTGCGGAAGCGAACAGGTTATTAATAATTTCTTTTCGCTGCCCAATAATTTCCATATTCTTAATATACTCACTGGTCCAGATATGCATCATCGTCAGTGCCACGACAGTGTGCAGCATTATAGCGCTGTTCATTTAGAAAGGTTTCTCAGGAATGTTAAAGGAGCCGGTACTGCAGACAGCTAAGAATCTCTCCAAAACCTTCTCACGCTCCACTTGATCTGAACATTTTTTTTCCCCCGAGTGCTCAATATTTCTCTCTGAACTGTCAAATTTCACACATTGAGTTGTGAACCGCAATACACTGAAACGCACCAATGAGATACATTTTGCCCTTTAATGGTCATGATGGGGCCATCTTCTCTCATTGGCTGTGAGAAACCAATGAGCGGTGAGAAACTGGAAAGGCCATGAATCACCGACCCGATGTGTGCATCGAAACATATCCTATCCTGTAACTTTGTTTAAGATCTGGTGAGCTTTCTCTGAGACCAGATTACTCAACTCCCATTTTCCCAACACCATGCTGTTCGGCTCATTGATAATTTGCTCAGCGATCCTGTCCCGACTCACACTATCATTAGTAGCATGACAGCATCGCGCCTGTTGAATGCTCCTTTAATTCATGTTCCTTGCTGATCAGCTTTCGGTGCGGAAATGGGGGTAGGAGGTTGCAATACAAAAATACTTCATGCTGTCGTCAATTTGTCCATCTATGTCTCTCGATTTCAGGCAGAATATTTTATGTTATTTCCGCGCAAAATCAGCAGAGAAATAACAAAAGAGTGCTGTATACCATTCTCTGATGATACATGGAATTATCTGAAAGATATCTCTCCAGGAATTCATAAATCTCCAGGAATATTAGAACGCACTCCAGAACTTATGTTTTTTTTTCACGTCTTAAAATGATTGTCAGTCCCCTGACATTCCCTCTTTTTTTGCAAAGTGCTTTATTTCCCGGTAGTTTATTTCGCGGATATGGTCTCGCTCAATCAGTCACTCACCCGATTCAAGTTTCTCATATGCCCCAGTTCACTGACTTAGTCCAGAGGTCAGATAAGGTACGTTTAGTGAGATTGAAAGAAAAAGATGGTAAAGTAAGGGGTCTTAAGCGACAGAAGAAGTTATAGTTCTAGTCACTAAAGGGAGAAAAAGAAAAACATAGCTCATGAAATCGGACAAGGTATTTCGAGAAATATAGAGAACTTTATCAAGGAAGAGAAACTCCAAAGGTTTCAGAACGATCTTAACAACTTGCTCAAGAAGAATCCTAACTACATATGTTGCAGTTTCAGAACAAGAGACAGACTATGGAGGGGGTATTACTGCTGAAGGAGCATGGAGCTAATTTGTGTCAGAAGTCAGAGGATGTCGGCACAGTACTAAATCAGTTTTCTGCATTTATATTCACGAAGGAGAAGGATACAGGGAAAGTGAGATCAGAGTGTGCTAACAGAATAAGCTGCTGAATTGTGAAGCAAAGAGGTCGATGTTATTAAATGCTTTGAAGGACATTAAGATGGATACATTCCCATGGTCTGATAGGACTTATCCTACCTTATGGAGATACACGTGGGAAGAATGTTGTGGAATCGATGAAGATTTCTGTACTTACTGTCCATTCAGCCAAGCTACCAGTGGATTGGATCTCAATGTTGCTCCCATGACTACAAATGCGAACAGACAATTGAGTCCCCAATGAGTGTTGTGAAATTAGTGGAGTAGATTGCCAAGGATAAGATTGATTACAGAAAAAAAAACAACATAGGGTAGGAGTGGAAACCAGCATGTTTGTTTTGTGTGGAAGAGGTCATCGCAGAAAAAAAAAGTGAATTTAGAACTGTAGAAAGCGAGTTCAGTGATTTAATGGATTCGTCTTGGAGGACTTCGGCATGGTGATTGGCGTTCCATCTGCTAATGCTTTCTATGGTGGGTTGAAGATGAAGATTTAGATACACAGGATGCCGAGCCACTTGGAAGTTTGGGTATAGAACTCAACAGACTATGGAGGTTGCAGCGTGAAATTCTGGCTTGAAGACCGTGCCTAGAGGTGTTCTGCAAGGGGTTATGTTAGGCTGTTCGTTCCTTTGAAATAACATAAAGATTGTGGTTAAATTTGTAGATGATACAAAATGGCGAATGTCTGAAAAATGAGAAAGATCGTCAAAACATTCAATAGAATATCATTAAGAGTGATGGCTGAAGGGATTTTAAATATGGTTCAACCAGGAAAAATCTGAGGTAGTGTACCGAGGGAAGACACTAGTATCCCGAAACAGAAATGTGTTGCTTGTTAGAAAGATGAGAGACAAGGCAGCTTAACTTTAGGCTGAAAGGAGAGATGGTGGTGAGATGGCTGAATTCCCATGACCTGATAGGATTTATCCTACCTTTAGGAGATAAACGTGGGCAGATTGCTGGGGAATAGACGAAGATTGCTGTACTTACTGTCCAGACAGCTAAGCTGCCAGTGAACTGGAGCACAATGTTTATCCCTTGACTGAGAAATCGAAGAGACAAATGAGACTCTGATCAATGATCTGAACTTTGTGAGTGGATTGTAAGGGCTAGGATTAATTACAGTCTGCAGTACACATAGGATGGGAGTGGCAAACCGGTATGGTTTCTTTGTGGAAAAGGGCATCTCGGGTCGGCTGGTGGCGCAATGACATCGGCGCCGGACCCGGGAGCGGAGCTTCCCGGGTTAGAAACCAGTCGGCTCCGCTCCCGCGTACATGCAAGGTTGACCTCTTAAAATAAAGGGAAAATACTGCGAAGATGTCTGTGTGAGGAGTGGCGCGCCACACAGTCACAGTGTCTCCCTCTCCCTCTCCGCCTTGTACAAAGCCATGACAAGACCACCATCACGAACGCCCATATTAAAAAGAACAAAACCACAGCAGCTAAACTTTAGGCTGAAAGGAAGACACGTTTACAGTGAATGTGCAGGGGAAGCTGTTTAATTAACAAAGAGAGGTACGTCTAACAAGTTGCTAAAGCTACCGCTAGAAGCAGATACGATAGCTGCGTTCCGTAGACTTTCAGATGGGATCAGGAACATGATGCGGCTGGTTTGACTGTAAACATGCTGGTAGATATGGTATGTGCAATTTTGTGCGGATTTTAGTACAGATACCATTGGCGCAAGAATCTGTTCCTACTGTCTACCAGTTTAGTTTCTATTTTCTCTGGCTAAGGCACTTGCTATTCTCGTTTTTTAAAGTTTTTGCTGTTTCTGTGCCCTCATCAGAGTGTGTTTTTAATGGGACATAATGACATGCATGTATCTCAAGATTCTTTTTTTTTTGTATGTTTCCACGTTTCGTAATTTAAAGTGGTCTCCAGAGTATAGTGGGAAACTATTTACTGGAAGATGGCCGATCCTCCCCATGTCCTGGAATCATATTGGTAGCAGCAATCTCACTTGGACGTTAGGTGCACAGGAAGTGTGGAGGAGCAGAGGGATCTGGGGGTACATGTCCGCAGATCCCTGACAGTTCCCTTGCAGGTAGATAGGGTAGTTCAGAAAGCTTATAGGGTGCTGGCTTTCATAAGTCGAGTGATAGAGTTTAAGAGACGCGGGGTAATGATGCAGTTCTATGAAACTCTGGTTAGGCCACACTTGGAATACTGTGTCCAGTTCTGATCGCCTCATTATAGAAAGGATCTGGAAGCATTGGAACAGGTACAGAGGAGGTTTACCAGGATGCTGCCTGGTTTAGAGAGTATGAATTATGATCAGTGATTAAGGGAGCTACGGTTTTACTTTCTGGAGAAAATGAGGATGAGAGGAGACATGATAGAGGTATACAAGATATTAAGAGGAATAGATAGAGTGGACAGCCAGCACCTCTTCCCCAGGGCACCGCTGCTCAATACAAGAGGAAATAGCTTTAAGATAAGGAATGGGAAGTTCAAGGGGGATATTAGAGGAAGGTTTTTTTACTCAGAGAGTGGTACTGCCTGAGTCAGTGGTGGAGGCAGATACACTAGTGAACTTTAGGAGACTACTAGACAGGCATATGGAGGAATTTCAAATGGTGGTGGGTGGTTATATTGGAGGTGGGGTTTAAGGGTCGGCACAACATTGTGGACCGAAGGACCTGTGCTGTACTGTTCTATGCTGTATGTTCTAATACAGCAAAATAAATAAATACATACATACATAAATACATAAATAAATACAAAGTCAAAGCTAAGATGAGCAACTAAACGCTATTGCAAGGCAAAGGAGAACAAGTCACATGCGAAAAGCTGGAAACATTCAACAGACCCGACGAAACTTGTAGTCTATGAACCAATCTTGCATTTATCTGTCGAATTCCTGTTTCTAGAAATAAATTGCGATCAACGTGAAAATTTCTGAGTCAGTCAGTACATTTTTATGAAGAATATGCGAAATGAAAATGGAAATGCGAAGGAACATTGTGGAATTTGGAAAAGAAAGCCATATCTGAAATCGCAGAATGAATATCACCATCTTTTATGTGAAAGATTGGGCTGTGACTAAGCACGGTGAACTCAATGCTGAGTTGCATAAGGATCCAATGCACCAAGTGAAAAGATAAAACAGTACAGAATACTAAAGAAAGGCAGTGAAGAGTGGAGAGAAAAAAAAAAACAGAACTGAGTTTTTTGTTACAAACTTTAGCATTCTATTTTTAGAAACTGAAACTGCCGGGAAGTCCGAGAAAATTGGAAGTAGTTTGTGCAGAACGGAAGATGAATGTCCAGCTGGATTGGACGCTGACTCAAGCTGTGTTTTCCCTATGCCAAAGTTCCTTTGATAATGATTTTATCATATTTACTCCTCGATTGGATGCAGTGCATCGATGGACAATGAAGCCTATTGACATACCGGTATACACGATGCTACTGTATCATAAAATAACCCTGAGAATTAAGGACACACAACATATGACAATGGCCTCGTCTTCGACTGATTTCGAAAACTGAATTTCCATAACATGTATTATCTATCTGGCATAGGTCACCACTGATTCCAATGAATTTTGCTTTGCTACTCCAAACCCAGATCACCAAATGCATTCTCCCCAATTTCAAAACATTCTTGGTGTTATATCCTTAACCATACTCTTGGTATTCCTCGCACCTGTCAATTCTGAGTACAGCTTTGGGACGGCAACGAGCTATACAAAAATTCAAATAATGCAGCAGCTGTTTATATCTTCAGTCATATCTTTAAGGTTAATCTCATTGATCTGTTAATTTACATTCACAATTTGAAAAATTCTGCTGCATTTGTCCATGCAGTTTGAGTTAATAGTTTATTGGTAGATCCTGCACTCGAGTTACTTTCTGTTCTAGCTGTTAGCAAAGATTGCATTGATTTCAAAATGTGCCAATGTAATCAATTTCTCCTCTCCCTCCCCCTAACACTGTTGACACAAAGAACTGCTTCAGAGTAAGAACATGTGTGTTCTCTTTTCGTGGCATCTTGCCACGACTTTAAGGTAATGTAGCCGCTCCTATTTTAATAATAGCATTTCAATATGTGTCATGAATCTTCATGTCCCTAGGAACGTCCAGAAAGAATATTTGCACAGTAATAATTGAATATAGTGTCTAATATTCATTCGTTCATTCTCTGTGTAGAGAAACCGTCTTGTCACATTCTGCAGCAACGTCTCTAAAAAGTGCTTTTCTGTTGAGCTCACAGGAAACACCTGTTGTTGCACATATCTTGAATACATCTCCTCTGAAACACTGATATGCGGTTTCTATATTTATTTTGTAATTGCATTCTGACTCAAATGTTTATGGGCCTATTTTTTGTTCCAGACTCTCCATCACTGTGCGAATGTTTAGCTTGAGTTCTGAATAGTTATTGAGCAGAACTTACTGATCTGGCCGCGGAGCTACATAGCAAGGACAGACAATTCAATTCTGAAATGATACGAATCTTGGTTATACAAGTCATTGGCAGTCATATTGTTTCAAGAGTTAAATTATATTGCCAGTGTCTAAAGGCCTGCAACATTGTTCTATTGGTGCAACTGGGCAATGCTAATTCAAGTAATCATATAATTATTGAATGAAAACCTAAAGTTACTCAGGAGAATTTTGAAACAAATATACTGTTGATGAAACCCACCTCACTACAGAAAAGGATCTTGGCGATTGTGGGGATGACTTAAAGCGGACTGAAAATCTTGAGCATATAGATATTAAGGATATTAAGAAAGAGGATATGCTGGAAAAGTTGGAAATCATCCATAGAAACTACAGCACAGAAACAGGCCTTTTGGCCCTTCTTGTCTGTGCCAAACCATTTTCTGCCTACTCCCACTGACCTGCACACGGACCATATCCCTCCATGCACCTCCCACTCATGTATCTGTCCAATTTATTCTTAAATGTTAAAAAAGAACCCGCATTTACCACCTCGTCTGGCAGCTCATTCCATACTCCCACCACTCTCTGTGTGAAGAAGACCCCCCTAATGTTCCCTTTAAACTTTCTCCCCCCTCACCCTTAACCCACGTCCTCTGTTTTTTTTTTCCTCCCCTTGCCTCGGTGGAAAAAGCCTGCTTGCATTCACTCTATCTATACCCATCATAATTTTATATACCTCTATCAAATCTCCCCTCATTCTTCTACGCTTCAAGGAATAAAGTCCTAACCTATTCAACCTTTCTCTGTAACCGAGTTTCTCAAGTCTCGGCAACATCCTTGTAAACCTTCTCTGCACTCTTTCAACCTTATTCATATCCTTCCTGTAATTTGGTGATCAAAACTGAACACAATACTCCAGATTCGGCCTCACCAATGCCTTATACAACCGCATCATAACATTCCAGCTCTTATACTCAATACTTCGATTAATAAAGGCCAATGTACCAAAAGCTCTCTTTACGACCCTATCTACCTGTGACGACACTTTTAGGGAATTTTGTACCTGTATTCCCAGATCCCTCTGTCCCACTGCACTCCTCAGTGCCTTACCATTAACCCTGTATGTTCTACGTTGGTTTGTCCTTCCAACGTGCAATACCTCACACTTGTCAGTATTAAACTCCATCTGCCATTTCTCAGCCCATTTTTCCAGCTGGTCCAAGTCCCTCTGCAGGCTCTGAAAACCTTCCTCACTGTCTACTACACCTCCAATCTTTGTATCATCAGCAAACTTGCTGATCCAATTTACCACACTATCATCCAGATCATTGATATAGATGACAAACAACAATGGACCCAGCACTGATCCCTGTGGCACACCACTAGTCACAGGCCTCCACTCAGAGAAGCAATTCTCTACCACCACTCTCTGGCTTCTTCCATTGAGCCAATGTCTAATCCAATTTACCGCCTCTCCATGTATACCTAGCGACTGAATTTTCCTAACTAACCTCCCATGCGGGACCTTGTCAAAGGCCTTACTGAAGTTCATGCAGAGAATATCCACTGCCTTCCCTTCATCCACTTTCCTGGTAACCTCCTCGAAAAACTCCAACAGATTGGTCAAACATGACCTACCACGCAAAAAGCCATGTTGACTCTCCCTAATAAGCCCCTGTCTATCCAAATGCTTGTAGATTCTGTCTCTTAGTACTCCTTCCAATAACTTACCTACTACTGACGTTAAACTCACTGGCCTATAATTTCCCGGTTTACTTTTTGATCCTTTTTTAAACAATGGAACAACATCAGCCACTCTCCAAACCTCCGGCACTTCACCCGTAGACAGCGACATTTTAAATATTTCTGCCAGGGCCCCCTCAATTTCAACACTAGTCTCCTTCAAGGTCCGAGGGAACACTCTGTCAGGTCCCGGGGATTTATCCACTTTAAATTTCCTCAAGACAGCAAGCACCTCCTCCTTTTCAATGTGTATAGTTTTCATGGTCTCACTATTTGATTCCCTCAATTCCATGGATTTCATGCCAGCTTTCTTAGTAAATACAGACGCAAAAAAACTATTTAAGATCTCCTCCATTTCCTTTGGTTCCGCACAAAGCCGACCACTCTGATCTTCAAGAGGACCAATTTTATCCCTTACAATCCTTTTGCTCTTAATATACTTGTAAAGGCTCTTTGGATTATCCTTCACTTTGACTGCCAAGGCAACCTCATGTCTTCTTTTAGCCCTCCTGATTTCTTTCTTAAGTATTTTCTTGCACTTCTTATACACCTCAAGCACCTGATTTACCCCCCTGTTTCCTATACATTTCATACAACTCCCTCTTCTTCTCTACCAGAGTTGCAATATCTCTTGAGAACCATGGTTCCTTATTCTTATTCAATTTGCCTTTAATCCTGACAGGAACATACAAACTCTGCACTCTCAAAATTTCCCCTTTGAAGGCTTCCCACCTACCAATCTCATCTTTGCCAGAGAACAACCTGTCCCAATCCACGCTTTTTAGATCCTTTCTCATTTCTTCAAATTTGGCCTTCTTCCAGTTCAGAACCTCAACCCTAGGACCAGATCTATCCTTGCCCATGATCAAATTGAAACTAATGGTGTTATGATCACTGGAACCAAAGTGCTTCCCTACACAGACTTCCGTCACTTGCCCTAATTCGTTACCTAACAGGAGATCCAATATTGCATCCCCTCTAGTTGGTCCCTCCATATATTGATTTAGAAAACTTTCCTGAACACATTTTACAAACTCTAAACCATCTAGACCCCTAACAGTATGGGAGTCCCAGTCAATGTATGGAAAATTAAAATCCCCTACCACCACAACTTTATGTTTCCTGAAGTTGCCTGCTATCTCTCTGCAGATTTGTTCTTCCAAGTCTCGTTGACTATTGGGTGGTCTGTAATACAATCCCACTAATGTGGCCATACCTTTCCTGTTTCTCAGCTCCACCCATAAGGGCTCAGTAGACAAGCCCTCTAATCTGTCCTGCCTGAGCACTGCTGTAATATTTTCCCTAACAAGCAATGCTACTCACCCACCTTTCATTCCTCTGCCTCGATCACATCTGAAACATCGGAACCCTGGAATATTAAACTGCCAGTCCTGCCCCTCTTGTAGCCAAGTTTCACTAATTGCTACATCATAATTCCACGTGTCAATCCACGCCCTCAACTCATCCGCCTTCCCCGCAATACTCCTAGCATTGAAATATATACACCTCAGAAGATTTTTACCACCACTCACAACCTTTCTATCAGCGGATTTGCTTAAATCTTCATTTATTTTCACCCCAGCCACACTGTCAGCTCTGGCACTCTGGTTCCCATACCCCTGCAAATATAGTTTAAAGCCTCCCCGATAGCACTAACAAACCTCCCTGAAAGGATATTAGTCCCCCTGTGGTTCAAGTGTAACCTGTCTCTCTTGTACAGGTCCCACCTGCCCCAGAAGAGGTCCCAATGATCCTGAAATCTGAAACCCTGCCCCCCCTACACCAGTTCCTCAGCCACTTGTTCCTCCTCCAGAGCATCCTATTCCTACCCTCACTGGCACCTAGCACAGGTAGCAATCCTGAGATTACCACCCTCGAGGTCCTGCTTTTCAACTTCCTACCAAGCTCTCTATACTCACTCTCCAGGACCTCCTCACTCTTCCTTGCTATGTCATGGGTACCGATGTGCACCACGACATCTGGCTGGTCACCCTCCCACTTCAGAATGTCATGCAATCGATCAGAGACATCCTTGACCCTGGCACCCGGGAGGCAATAAACCATCCTGGATTCTCTGTCACGACAACAGAACCTTCTATCTGCACCTCTAACTATCGAGTCCCCTATCACTACCACTCTCCTCTTTCTCCCCCCTCCCTTCTGCACTGCAGAGCCAGACTCAGTGCCAGAGATCCGGCTACTGCAGCTTGTCCCAGGTAAGTCATCCCCCCCAACAGTATCCTGTGCATTATACTTGTTGTTGAGGTGAATGGCCACAGGGGAACCCTGCTCTGCCTGCTCTTTCCTCTTCCCTAGCCTGACAGTGACCCAATTTCCTGTCCTCTGCTCCTTTGACGTAACTACCTCCCTGTAGCTACTATCTATAATCTCCTCATTCTTCCGAATGATCCGCAGGTCCTCCAGCTCCTGCTCCAGTTCCCTAACGCGGTTTGTTAGGAGCTGCAGCTGGATGAACTTCTGGCAGGTGCCGTTGTCAGGGACACCGGAGTGCTCCCTAACTTCCCACATCCTGCAAGAGGAGCATTCCAACATCCTGCCTGGCATTCTCTCTACTCTAAACAATCTGAACAAAAAACCTACCAGAACCTACCCTGGCCTCTGCCTGTTCTCGCTGGAGCCTGTTTGAGCCAAAGCCGTCTCACTCTGACTCAGTCCACTCCGACGATGGCCGCTACAACGATGGTCGCTGTATATGGTGGTCTGCTTTTAAACTCTGGCGCGCTACGTCACGCGCCTGCGCAGTGCAGACCCTTCTCCCCGAGCAGTGTTTAAAAAAAAAACGGCTTTTTCGACCCGAAATTCTTCCGCTCACTTCTTCAGCTACTTGCTTCGACTGAAACAAGAACCGTTGGATAAGTCACCGGGACGGACGAAATGGAGGGTTGGAGGGTTGCGAATGTTGTTCCCTTATTCAAGAAAGGGAGTAGAGATAGCCCAGGAAAGCATAGATTTTTAATGCTTAAGTATTCGCCACATTAAAGTCCGTATTTAGTAGATGCACCTTTGGCAGCAATTGCAGCCTCCATTCTCTGTGGATACAGTAGATCTCTAACGGCTTTGCACATATGGACACTGCAATTTCCCACATTCCTCTTTTGAAGAACCACTGAGGCTCTGTCATACTGCATGGGGCTCGTGAGCGAACATCCCTTTGCAAGTCCATCCAGAAATTTTCAATTGGACTGAGGTGAGGGCTCAGACTTGGCCACTGTAAGACATTAATTCTGTTATTTTAAGCCATTCCTGTATAGCTTTGGCTTTATTCTTGGGGTCATTGTCTAGCTGGAAGACATATCTTCTCCCAAGTTGCATTTCTTTTGCAGACTTTGTCAGGTTTTCCTGCAAGATTTCCCTCTATTACTGTACAATCATTTTACCCTCTACATTCACCAGCTCTCCAGCGCCGACTGCAGTGAAGCATCCCAACGGCACGATGCGGGCAACATATAACCTTTAGTCTGTGGGCAAAAAAAAACTCATTTTTATTTTTATCAGACCATAGAACTTTATTCCCGCTAACATCAGAGTCTCCCACGTGCCTTTTGACACACTCCAGCGGAGATTTCATGTTAGTTTTTTGTTCAAAAATGGTTTTCTCTTTGCCACTGATGCGACTGGTGAAACACTCGGACAACAGCTGTTGTATGCACAGTCGCTACCATCTCAGACACTGGAGCTTGTAACTCCTCCAGTGTTGTCAAAGATCTCTTGGTGGTCCCCCTTACTAATTCCCGACTTGCACGCTCACGCAGATATTCAGGACAGCCCCGGCTGTAGCCAGATTTACAACTGTGTCATGCTCTGTCCACCTCTTGATGATTTACTTAACTGTACTCAAAGGGATATACAGTGATTTGGAAATTACCCTAAATCCATCTCCTGACTGTTGCTTTTCAGTAAAGTTTTTTGCGGAGTTGCATGAAGTGCTCTTTTGTCTTCATGGTGTACCTTTATTTCCCCCCAGGATACTGACTCACCAGTGGTTGGACCTTCCAGATCCGGTTGTATTTTTACTACATTCAACAGAAAAAAAAAAAACCGTGACTGCAGACGGTGATTTCCGTTTAACTGATTATGTGCCTTATGAAACCGATTGGCTGCACCAGTGATAACTCAGTGTGTTATATTAAAGGGGTAAGTGTATACTTAGGTAACCAGTTACCTTGTATTTCACATTTGTAATGGACTTAGATCACCTTGTAGCGATCAGTTTTTACTTTGACTCCAAAGTGACTTCGCTTTTTCTTTTGATCGGTGTAAAAACACAAATCAATCCTTGCACACTGTTCAGGTTTTATACTTTCCCGGTATGGTAAGGGTCAATCTGTTGCATGAGCCACACTGTGAGCGGCTGGGGAAAGGGGGCTGGCTGAGACTGGTAAGTTGGAGTGTGGACTTCCCCGAGGAGCGGGGCGACTAGTTCTCTCTGACGTTCCTGAAATCGATAATCTAATTGAATGGCTAAAGAGATCAGAGAGTCCAGACAATCTGTCGTCCCTCGCGGCCAGCTCATCCTTTATCCTGTCCGAGAGACCCTGTCGAATCCTTCCCCCCCCCGTAGGGCCTCGTCATTCCACCCGGAGTCTGCGGCTAAGGTCCGGAACTCAATGGAATACCTGGCCACACTTCGCGAAGCTTGACGAAGAGTAAGCAACCGTTTCGCGGCGTCCTTACCGCGAATGGATTGTTTGAAGACTTTCCTAGTTTCAGCCACAAAGGAGGAGTAGGAGGAACAAACCTCTGGCCGGTTATCCCATATCGCGGTTGCCCAAGCCAAGGCACCCCCTCGTAGCAGCCCCATGATGTCGCAATCTTTGATTTATCGGAAGTGTAAGTACGTATCTGCAGCTCAAAGACTAGGGAGCATTGTAACAGGAAGGCCCGGCAGCTACCTAGGTCCCCGGCATAGGGTTCAAGCTCGGGTACATACGGCTCTCGAGGGGATGGTGTTGCTGATTCCCGGGGCGAGGCCATTCCGAGCGGTGCAGTTTGGGCATCTTGGGTTCTAGGTGGGGGTGGAGAAAAGGAAGTGGAAACTCGGTCCACTTGTTCACTGACCTCCTGCTCATTCGTGGATAGTGTCCAAAGGTTTTCCGTGATCTCCCGAAGTAGTTGGTCGTGGGCGCCCAATAGGTAGCCGTGGCTGGCCAGGGCCTGTTGTACGGGATCCGTGTCCTCTGGGTTCATCGTGGTCAGTTCGCTCTGTTGCAAGGACGTGGCGGTGGTAACGAGCCCAAGTGCTGAACACGGGCCCGGAGGCCGAGGCGGGAGGGGTGACGGTCGCAGCGAAAGTGAAATTGGTGTCTAAGAGAGTCTTTAACAGGAGTCTTGGTTTTAGTAGCGAATTCAGGAAAGATGTTAGACTTAGAACTCAGTCCTAAGAAGCATGCAACGAGGTTACTCATGCACGAGTCGACTAACGAACTGGCAGCTCCTTGCTGTGATCACAGGGCCTTTATCCTGCAGTTTCTGATGGGAAACAGGTGTGTGTAGTTAGCGGAACCTGGGAATGATTGGAAATTAAATGAGGTGATTAAGGCCTATTCCTGTGGTAAATAGCAAGGTGGGGAATTGCCAGAAGGGACCATCACAGTAACCACCCCCACTCTACCGCTTCAAAGGGAGCCTCCAGGCGATCCTCCAGGACTGTCTGGATGGTCCCGAAGAAAATCCTGGATGAGGGAATGTCACAATGGTGTGCTGGGAACGGACCCACATGCGGGACACAAACACTGAAGTACAAGGAACCGGACTTGACTAGAGTAGGAACGCGACAGGATACAGGCAGGGAGCAGGGACAAGAACGCAGACTTGGGCTAGGGAAAGTGGAGCCAGGACTAGAAACCATGGGCTAGGAGACAAGGCGTCGACTCCGAGCCCAAGACTGGACAAGGACCCAGAACCAGGGTCTTGCCTTGGGCTCGGACCCCAGAACCAGGCAAGGACATGACATGGCTTCAGGACAGGACGTGGCTGGGGTCTAGAGGCCTGAGCTTGGCTGCACGATGGAGTCTTGCGTCTTGAGCTTGGAGGCCGCGCGATCCTCGAGGCTCGGGTTCTACGAGCGAGGCCGCGCGATCCTCGAGGCTCGGGTTCTACGAGCTTGGCCGCGCGATCCTCGAGGCTCGGGTTCTACGAGCTTGGCCGCGCGATCCTCGAGGCTCGGGTTCTACGAGCTTGGCCGCGCGATCCTCGAGGCTCGGGTTCTACGAGCTTGGCCGCGCGATCCTCGAGGCTCGGGTTCTACGAGCTTGGCCGCGCGATCCTCGAGGCTCGGGTTCTACGAGCTTGGCCGCGCGATCCTCGAGGCTCGGGTTCTACGAGCTTGGCCGCGCGATCCTCGAGGCTCGGGTTCTACGAGCTTGGCCGCGCGATCCTCGAGGCTCGGGTTCTACGAGCTTGGCCGCGCGATCCTCGAGGCTCGGGTTCTACGAGCTTGGCCGCGCGATCCTCGAGGCTCGGGTTCTACGAGCTTGGCCGCGCGATCCTCGAGGCTCGGGTTCTACGAGCTTGGCCGCGCGATCCTCGAGGCTCGGGTTCTACGAGCTTGGCCGCGCGATCCTCGAGGCTCGGGTTCTACGAGCTTGGCCGCGCGATCCTCGAGGCTCGGGTTCTACGAGCTTGGCCGCGCGATCCTCGAGGCTCGGGTTCTACGAGCTTGGCCGCGCGATCCTCGAGGCTCGGGTTCTACGAGCTTGGCCGCGCGATCCTCGAGGCTCGGGTTCTACGAGCTGAGAGACGGGACTAGGAACTGAACATCAACATAGAATTGGGACTTGTTCTTCGAAAAGCCGGGACTCATCGTAAACAGGACACCAACATGAGACAGGACAGTACATAGACATAGAGCCGGGACTTATATAAGGCAAGCCGGGATTCAACCTCTCCACAACAAGATGGGACATTTCACCTGTTGGGTAACTGCAGAACGGCCGGACTTAGCCAGCAGAGGGCAAGACAAGACAAGACATGCCCCTCCCCCCGCAGGGCAACGGCAAACAGCCTAACTTACTCCACGGAGGCGAGGACAAGAAGAGACAAACACCAAAGAACGACAGAAAGTTCCATCTCTGCTTTGGGGTTGCTCCGAGTAGCAGTTATGCCAGCAACCTCCGCTGGCTATGGAAACAGCCGGATCCCTACCTAGCTCGGAGTGGCTGACGGCCACACAGGCGGCCCAGGAAACAGCCGAATCCATACCGCAAAGACTACTCCAATGAGTGGCAACAAGGCTCCATGAAGCAGTGGTCCTCCAACCAGGCCTGGAGATCACAAATGGTTTCACTGGCCTTCCATCAGTAGGTTGCTCTAGGAGATCTGACAAGACAAACCAGCAGCCCACACTCAACCCCAAGGCTATTTATATTCCAAGCCCAAAGCTGGGAATCAGGTGCGTATAATTAACTCAACCAAACGAGAGACAGCTGGAAGACCCGGAATCCTGCGTCCATGGACCGGACCATGAACCGGAATGCGGACTTCACGGACCGGACAATGACATGGGAGGTGCATGAGGCAGAGAGTGAGTGGTGGGGACGGTGGGACGGGGTCGTATTGGAGGCAGGTGTGATGGAGTCACGGTTGTGTGAAGACGGAGACTGGAACGGGAGTAGTGAGTGAGCGGGTGATGGATACAGGTAGTAGCACGTGGGAGGAAGTGGGTGACGGAAACGAGAGGGACGTATTGGAGGGAGGTAAATGATGGAACACGGGAGGATAATAGTTGAGGTGGGGAAGAGGGAGAAGCGGAGGGGCGTAGTGTAGTGAGTGGGTGATGGTGGCGCGGAGGAATCTAGATGAGAGATAGGGTGACGTGGACTCAGAGGGGCGTGGGCAAGGGAGAGGGTTAAGGAGATGGGGAGGGTCGTAGTAAGGAGAGGGGACGATCGTGCATACTAGCGGATGGGAGGTGGTGGAGGATGTGTCTGAGGCCGAGAGGGGTATATTGGATGGATCGGGTGAGGGAGTGGGTGCCAGATATTGAGATGATTGAGACTGACTATGATGGACGCAGGGAGGGGAGAGCATAGTGTGTGGAAGGTTTGACAGTGACATGGTGGGGCATCGGGTATGAAGTATGTATTGGTGACGGGGAGGTCGTGGTAGAAGGCGAGGTTAATGGAGTCGGAGAGGTGGTGTTGATGGAGACGGGTCGTGAGAGATGGGCCACAGCGTAATGGAAGGACTGGGTGAAGGGGACCATGAGATACGTTGGTGTGGAAGGAGTTGGCAGAGTTTTGTAGGAGTGTAGGGGAGGGAGGAGTTGACGGAGATGCTGAGGGGCTTACGGGACCGAGAGTTTATGGGAGAGTGGGAAGGGGGGGGGGGGTGACGCTGACGGGAAGGGTCGTGAGTGGGGAGACAGTTAAGAAGACAGAGAGCGAGGGAAGTGACGAAAATGGAGTCAGTAATAGAGGAGAGAGGGAAGGATCGCAGTGGAGTGAGAATGACAAAGATCTGGAGGGACTTTGGAGACAGAGGAAGCGGCAGAGACGACAAAAAGGTGGAGGGGAGTGAATGGAACCGGAAACTGGAATGACATCGCGGAGGGATACGATGACGGCGGCGAGAAGTGCGGTTGTGGGGGGGGGGGGCGGGGGAGAGGGGTGTGACTGACACCCAGGCGTGTTGAGGAGTTTGGAAGTTTGAAGAGTACGTGAGAGGGGGCATTGTGGAGGGAGATGTTGACTGCGACAGTTAGATGAGTGGGCGAGGGAGCCATTGAAGAAGACGTTCAGTGCCGTTGGGAAGGGACGGAGTGACGGAGACGGAGAGGGGTGCAAGAGTGGTTGTGGATGATGGAGATGGGAGGAGTGTCAGAGAGGAAGGCGGTGACGGTGAAGGGGACGGTCGTAGGGGAATGAGTGATTGAGGGTAACGGGCAGGGGTGCATGCGAATGAGTGTGTGACGAAACAGAGAGGAGCGTACAGTGGATGGCCGACATAGACGTGGAGGGATAGAGTGACTGAAATTTTGGAGAGGCTGAGTGGATGGAAGAGGTGAAGGATGAGGATGGAAGAGAAGCGTAAGGGAGGGAGGAGATGACAGAAACGGGTGGAACGTATGACGGAGACGGGGAGGGACAAAGAGGAGAGAAGTGGTGAGGGAGACGGGGAGAAGGTAGGGGAGGCAGAGTATGATGGACTGAGAGGGCGTAATGTGGTGGGAGGTGATGGTGACATGCTCAGGCGTAGGAGAGGGAAGGGGTGTCTGAGACAAGGCGGGGCATAGGGGAGGGAAGGGTGTCGTTGACGGTGAGGAAGAGCGTAACGAGATGGTGTGTAGCGTTGAGGAGGGAGAGGTTCCACAGACATGACAGGGAAGTAGGAGAGGGACAGTGTGGCTTAGACATGGAGGAACCAAGTGAACGGAAGGCGTGACGGAGACGGGAGTGTCAACGGGTAAGGAGGAGAACAGCGAAAGTTTTATTGAAGGAAGGAGTGTCGTAGACGTGGTGGGAGATGGGGACTATGGAATGTTTGAGAAAATGTGTTGCAGGGCAGGGAGGGATTGATAGAGACGGGTCGGTTCGGAGGTGACGGAGGGAATGACGGAGACAAGGAGGGTTATTGGAGAGGGAGGGGATAACTGAGACGGGTAAAGATTTTGGGGAGGCGAGGAGTGATATAGGGGAGGGAGAGGGTGAAGTGGATTGACAGTGGTGTGGGGGAGGGAGGGAGTTAGGGTGACGGGGGTGTTCGTAGTAGAGTGAAGAGTTTCTGGTGACTGGGAAAATCTTAAGGGGAGCGAGGAGAGACGGAGGTGAGGTGTGTATGGAAGCGAGGGTGCCATGGAGACTGGGAAAGTTGTAGAGGAGGGAGGAAGTGGCAGAGGAGGGGTGGCGTAGTGGAGGAAGGGGTAATGGGTGCCCTTCTCCCCACTGCCACTTTCTCTGAATACAGTTCTGCAGTGTTAAGATGGAAATCACCACAACCCGCTCTGAGAAGAGCTGAGATATTTTGTTTATTAATTAGTTGAATAATTGACGTGAGCGGATATTTCACAGCGCTGATGATTCTTTCTCTGAACTTGGACTGAGTTACCCCATAAATTAAAGTGTTTGTGCAGAGGTGTGTTGAAAAATGTGTTCTGAATCGTTGTAATTATTCTGATCCAATCCGGCCATGGTGTTATAAAGGAATTGGGCAACACTCACCGACCACAGGATTTTGAAGCTTCCGGAGATGGTGAGAAGTAAGATCACAGACCTCCTCCTGCTCCCCATCTCCGGGTCACTGCGGTTCTCCGCCTTGCTCTGACCCCTCAGCCCCTTACGGACGCGACTAGTCACTAAAATGTGTCTAACTGTCAGAGCGTTGAACAGGAGTATTAGCACGAACCGGAGTAATGGCGTTAGGACGGTAGAAAGCCGGTTATATCCCACCCACCCGGGATCCGTATAGTAGCCCGGTATTTCAATACAGTCCCAGGGTGTATTGTCAATCACTTTCACAGGACGATATATAAAGACGAAGGGCACATTGTTAAATCAGAGCAGAACGCCGGTTGTTGTCAGAACCACAGCCGCAGTTTTCCCGGTGCAATATTTTATTTTCCACTTCTGGCAACAAATGGCGACAAACCGATCAAACGTAAAAGTGACGGTAAACCAGACCGAAAAGTCTGTGACTGCCTCTCTCAGGGCAGAGATCACACTGCACACGGGGGTGATGTCCAGGAAACTCCCGGGGAAGTAATAATAACCGACCCGCCACAATATCACCGCAAACACGATGGGCAGTAGATCCGCCGCTGCCGTGGCCACCAGGTAGCGAGTGGTGCGGATGGAGAGGCCGCACTTTCCCCGGGACAGGATTACCATCGCCACTAAATTCACTGGGAAACAACAGAGAGAGCGAGTGAGTTACTGTCTCTCCGCTCCGTGGGTCTCGGGGCAGGGAGATGCTGGAAATGGAGAGCAGCTTATTCCCGGAGGTTTAAAACGCGGAAGGCGGCGATCGCCGGCGCCTCAAAGGTGCCGATGCCGGGAGAAACGTTACGGTCCGGGGCGCTAACTGCACGGAGAGCAGGGTTCGGGAAGGAGGCCGGGAACGCTTTGGAAAATCAATGTAAATCTCTGTCCATCAGGTTTCTGACTGATATGCAAAGCCGAGAAAGCCTCGGCAACTTTCTCAGCGGCAGTGATTCCCGCGATCCGGTCACATCTGTTCACACTGTCCGGTCCCGCTCAGCCCCGCTGTCTCCGACTTTGTCCACGGACAGTTTCCAAAGCTCGTTGCGGATTTACTTCCCCCGTTCGCAAGCATCGATCTCCTCCTAGGCTTCCGCCCACACGGGCCCGGCTCGGCTCGCTTATTTCAAATTCTGCAACTACTCTCCGCCGCGGTTCCTTCTGTTATGTACCCTTTGGTTTCCTTTTGGCTGTGAACTGTCACTTTAAGGCACAACAGAGAACAGAGACTAACTTTTGGATTTCTGCTGAGAGAGAGGGAGGGGTGGAGTCTGCCTTTCAGCTCGTGTTGACACTTTCACAAGGACACTGACTACTGCTGTCAGCTTCTGGGTTGCCATGGAAAGGGAACGGGGGGGGGGGGAGAGAGAGAGAGAGAGAGAGAGAGAGAGAGAGAGAGAGAGAGAGAGAGAGAGAGAGAGAAACGAACAGCTGGTGGGTTGCCATGGTGACCAAGGGCGGCGTTAATTGATGGACAGCTGGTGTTTTCAGTCTGCTGCGATAAATACAAGGTCAGCTGGTTGTTAGGCACACACACACACACACACACACACACACACACACACACACACACACACACACACTCACACTCACACTCACACTCACACTCACACTCACACACTCGGTTTTAGCCACTGGATGAGCTCTCTATGCCCACAGAAGGGTCGGTTTTTGGAGGATCGATCGGGAGAATCGATCAGTGGTCCTCGCAGTGTGGAAAAGCTGTGACCGGTGGGAAGTTATCAGTGTCCAACCCTTGCCTGGGTTGATAACTTTTCTGCAGAAGACAGTCTCCTTTTTGTGGTCACATTCGGTGACTTTAAAGGAAGAGAAGAGGGGAGAGGTAGGTTCGTGACCCCAAATTTTGGCGAGTCGGGGAAAGGAAAACCCCAAGGCATTCTTCAATTATGTGAAGAAAAAAAGGATGACAGGAGTGAAGGTAGGTCCGATTAGAGATAAAGGTGGGAAGATGTGCCTGGAGGCTGTGGAAGTGAGCGAGGTCCTCAATGAATACTTCTCTTCGGTATTCACCAATGAGAGGGAACTTGATGATGGTGAGGACAATATGAGTGAGGTTGATGTTCTGGAGCATGCTGATATTAAGGGAGAGGAGGTGTTGAAGTTGTTAAAATACGTTAGGATGGATAAGTCCCCGGGGCCTGACGGAATATTCCCCAGGCTGCTACACGAGGCGAGGGAAAAGATTGCTGAGTCGCTGGCTAGGATCTTTATGTCCTCGTTGTCCACGGGAATAATACCGGAGGATTGGAGGGAAGCGAATGTTGTCCCCTTGTTCAAAAAAGGTAGTAGGGATAGTCCGGGTAATTATAGACCAGTGAGCCTTACGTCTGTGGTGGGAAAGCTGTTGGAAAAGACTCTTAGAGATAGGATCTGTGGGCATTTAGAGAATCATGGTCTGATCAGGGACAGTCAGCATGGCTTTGTGAAGGGCAGATCGTGTCTAACAAGCCTGATAGAGTTCTTTGAGGAGGTGACCAGGTATATAGATGAGGGTAGTGCAGTGGATGTGATCAATATGGATTTTAGTAAGGCATTTGACAAGGTTCCACACGGTAGGCTTATTCAGAAAGTCAGAAGGCATGGGATCCAGGAAAGTTTGGCCAGGTGGATTCAGAATTGGCTTGCCTGCCGAAGGCAGAGGGTGGTGGTGGAGGGAGTACATTCAGATTGGAGGATTGTGACTAGTGGTGTCCCACAAGGATTGGTTCTGGGACCTCTACTTTTCGTGATTTTTATTAACGACCTGGATGTGGAGGTAGAAGGGTGGGTTGGCAAGTTTGCAGACGACACAAAGGTTGGTGGTGTTATAAATAGTGTTGAGGATTGCCAAAGATTGCAGAGAGACATTGACAGGATGCAGAAGTGGGCTGAGAAGTGGCAGATGGAGTTCAACCGAGAGAAGTGTGAGGTGGTACACTTTGGATGGGCAAACTCTAAGGCAGAGTACAAAGTAAATGGCAGGATACTTGGTAGTGTGGAGGAGCAGAGGGATCTAGGGGTATATGTCCACAGATCCCTGAAAGTTGACTCACAGGTGGATAGGGTAGTTAAGAAATCTTATGGGGTGTTAGCTTTCATAAGTCGAGGGACAGAGTTTAAGAGTTGCAATGTAATGATGCAGTTCTATAAAACTTTGGTTAGGCCACACTTGGAGTATTGTGTCCAGTTCTGGTCGCCTCACTATGGGAAGGATGTGCAAGCATTGGAAAGGGTACAGAGGAGATTTATCAGGATGCTGCCTGGTTTAGAAAGTATACTGTATGATCAGAGATTAAGGGAGCTAGGGCTTTACTCTTTGGAGAGAAGGAGGATGAGAGGAGACATGATAGAGGTGTACAAGATAATAAGAGGAATAGATAGAGTGGATAGCCAGCGCCTCTTCCTCATGGCACCACTGCTCAATACAACAGGACATGGCTTTAAGGTAAGGGGTGGGAAGTTCAAGGGGGATATTAGAGGAAGGTTTTTAACTCGCAGAGTGGTTGGTGCGTGGAATGCACTGCCTGAGTCAGTGGTGGAGGCAGATACACTAGTGAAGTTTAAAAGACTACTAGACAGGTGTATGGAGGAATTTAAGTTGGGGGCTTTAATGAGAGGCAGGGGTTGAGGGTCAACATTGTGGGCTGAAGGGCCTGTACTGTGCTGTACTATTCTATGTTCTATGTTAAAGTTGAATCTGATTAAAACTCGGATGACCAGCTTCTTATCGTCACCACAGTTTATTGTGCATTCTCCTGCAGGAGTTTGAGACCCAGTTGTCAAAGGGAAGGCACGTAAGCACTGCCACCATCTGACAAGTGGACTGACTTAGTCAGGTTACAGCCGTATATTTGTACATAGTAAGCCCCATACATGACTATTGAAAGATGTTATTTAAACTGTTACGCCCACCGAGTCTGTTGGTGCAAAACTTAATTAATTAGATAAGCGAGTTGGCTAAATCAAGGTCTTAATTACAGATGGATGTATTTTATCAGTCATTCCCTTTGCACGGCCCTGATTTAATTACAGAAAGATGTTCCTTCCTGTTCTTATCAGTGAGTCCTCCTCCCTTTACTCAAATGAGGGTACAATGTATAATGTTATCAGCTAATGAGAGTACAATGTATAATGTTATCATCTCTCAGTCTGTCTCTCTGCAAGCTGCAGAGAACTAGTAATGAGCCTGTCTTAGCTAACTGCTGAAGACAGAGTTTACTTCAGTTCAAAAATTCCTGTTCAGCCCCAATTATTCTTTTAGCCAGGTTACATATGTTCAAAATGATTCTTTTAATATATTCTCAATTTCGCAGGAGGGTTCAGGTGAAATATTTATGTTCAATACAGAAAGTGGTGTTCCCTGTGTGTATTGTGGTGATGCAAAAGCTGCTGTAGAATTTACAAGTGGGAAGAAGTGGAGTGATGTTTTGAAATCTGACTTTTTAGAGCGTAATATAGCAAGCAAACCACATGGACAATGTGCAAAAGCTCTGTTGAGAAAATCCTTCACTTGCTGTTACAGGCCTGCTACATAGGTTGTGTGAGAGAGCAGATGAACTTGATCGAACCCAGATGAGATCAAAGTTCTTATCGACAGTAATTTGCTAGCTGTTAAGATGAATACCTCTCTACATAAAATACACTGCGCATTTTGTCACTGGGTTAAAAATATGTACAGTACAAGGTTTATATGTACACTGGATATTACTAATAAGAGGGGACAAAACCTCAAGGGAGGGAGGAGAAGATGGCAGCGAGACGCAGCGCGCACGGCCTCTCCGGTGAATGATATCGGTGTTTGTTAGTAGGATGCCATGCGCAATTCTGATTTGATGGAGACAGACGTGAGAAGCACAGTGGAACAACTGGAGAAACTTCTGAAATGCCCGGTTCACTACCGCTGCAACTGTGCGATCGAGAATCTCTGGAGGGGTAGGCCCCAATGCCTGTTTCTGGTGGCCGGGGCTGGGGTCGAAGCGTTCGGCAGAGATGTTGCTCGGTGCTCAGTGTCGGAGGGTTGGTCGGAGACCCGAAGTTTTCGGATGGACTCAGAGTCGGACCATGGTCGGTGCTTCCAGGATGCTGCATCACTGGAAGCTCATGGCAGGGAGAGTTTTCTTCCTTCGACCGTTTGCGTCAGATGATGGACTTTCGAGAGACTTTGAGACTTTTATTTTATTTTTTTTTTTACCGTGCCCATGGTCTGTTCTTTATCAAGTTACGGTTTGCTTTGCACTGTTGTAACTATATGTTATAATTATGTGTTTTTTTTTGTCAGTTTTTCAGTCTTGGTCTGTCCTGTGTTTCTGTGATATCACACTGGAGGAACTTTTTATCATTTCTTAATGCATGCATTACTAAATGACAATAAAAGAGGACTGCGTGTCCTCATAATCTAATCTAATCTAACATTGGTGGGAATGTGGGGAGACCTCCAGTGTCCCTGATGCCCTCGCCTACAAGATGTGCATCCAGCTGCAGCTTGTAACCCTGCACTTTAAGGAGTTGGAACTTGAAATGGACGAATTCCAGATCATCCAGAAGATGGAGGGGGTGATGGATATGACGTGAAGAGAAGTGAGTTACACCCAAGATGCAGGACACAGGAAACTGGGTGAGAGTCAGGAAGGGGAATGAGGTTAAATATTCATTGCAGTGTACTCTAGTTGCTATCCCACACAACAACAGGTGGACCACTTTAGAAAATGTTGGGGGATTACCTGGCAGAGGAAATTCAAAGGGGTGAAAGGGGATTCGTTAGTTAGGGGGACAGAACAAAAGGGGACTAATATCCTAGTGGTAAGGCTTGCTAGTGCAAGTGTAGGGGGAGAGGGTGATGTGGTTAAAATAAGTTGTAGGGGAAATGGGAGCCAGAATGACAGAACAGATAGTGGAGAGGGTGATATGAATTGGATTGACTTTATTACATACATCTTTCATATACATGAGGAGTAGAAATCTTTACGTTACATCTCTGTCTAAATGTGCAATGTGTAATTTATTATAAATAGGTTGTACATAGAACAGTCAATATAACGCAGAAATGCAATTGTATCAGCATGAATTAATCAGTCCAATGGCCTGGTAGATGATGATGTCCCGGAGCCTGTTGGTCCTTTTGCTGTGGTCCCTTTTCCTGGCTGGTAGCAGCAGGAACAGTTTGTGGTCGTGCTGAATTGGGTCCCCAATTTCCTTTGGGCCCTTTTTGCACACCTGTCTCTGTAAATGTCCTGAATTGTGGGAAGTTCACATCTACAGATATGCTGGGCTGTCCGCACCACTCTCTGCAGGTTCCTGCGATTATAGGAAGTACAGTTCCCATACCAGGCAGTAATGCAGCCAGTCAGGATGCTCTCAATTGTGTCCCTCTAGAAAGTTCTTTGGATTTGGGACCCCATCCCAAACTTCTTCAGCCATCTGAGGTGAAAGAGGAGCTGTTGTGCTCTTTTCACAACACAGCTGGTATGCACAGAACATGTGAGATCCTTGGTGATGTTAATCCCGAGGAACTTAAATCTGTTCACCCTCTCAACCCCAGATTCATTGATGTCAATATCGGTTAGCCTGTCTCCATTCCTCCTGTCGTCCACAATCAGTTCCTTTGTTTGTGTGACAATGAGGGAGAGTTTGTTTTCTTGACACCAGTCAGATGCTGTTCAGACCTCAGACAGAGTCAGCAATCAAATAGCTTAGAATGGTGTGATGAATGTGCTGAGCTGAGTATATCACAATGCAAGAAGCATCATAGGAAAGCCAGATCAGCTCAGACAGGGAATTATGATATTGTAGCCATTATTGGGACTTGGTTGCACCCAACAGTCTGAGGGATTTAGAGTAACAAATTTGTAGAGAGATCCCGAACCGTGCCAACAAACAAAGGTTGATTTAGTAAGTGATTTTAAACTTGCATTTATTGACTGGGACTCCCACACTGTGAAAGGACTAGATGGAGTAGAGTTTGTCAAATGTGCCTTTATTCAGTACATAGAATTCCTGATGTAGAAGTGTACAATAAACTTCTAGGAAATGATCCAGGCCTGGTGACTGAAATTACACAGATCCCTGAAAGTTGCCTCTCAGATAGATAGGGTAGTTAAGAAAGCTTATGGGGTGTTAGCTTTCATAAGTCGAGGGATAGAGTTTGAGAGTCGCGAGGTAATGATGCAGATCTATAAAACTCTGGTTAAGCCACACTTGGAGTACTATGTCCAGTTCTGGTCACCTCACTACAGGAAGGATGTGGAAGCATTGGTAAGGGTACAGAGGAGATTTACCAGGATGCTGTCTAGTTTAGAGAGTATGCATTATGATCAGAGATTAAGGGAGCTAGGACTTTACTCTTTGCAGAGAAGGAGGATGAGCGGAGACATGATAGAGGTGTACAAGATAATAAGAGGAATAGATAGAGTGGACAGCCAGCGCCTCTTCCCCAGGTCACTACTGCTCAATACAAGAGGACATGGCTTTAAGGTAAGGCATGGGAAGTTCAAGGGGGATATTACAGGAAGGTTTTTTACTCAGAGAGTGGTTGGTGCATGGAACGCACTGCCTGGCTCATTGGTGGAGGCAGATACACTAGTGAAATTTAAGAGACTACTAGACAGTTATATGGAGTAATTAAAGGTGGTGGGGGGGGTATATGGGAGGCAGGGTTTAAGGGTCGGCACAACATTGTGGGCCGAAGGACCTGTACTGTGCTGTACTGTTCTATAATGCCATGCGATGCAAAATAAATACGGAAAAAAAGAGGTCTGGACCATGGGTTGAGATTCTAAATTGGAGAAAGGTTAAATTTGATGGTATCAGAAAGGATCTGACACTTGTGGTTTGGGACAGGCTGACAGGAGTACTATGTAAGTGGGAGGCCTTCAGAAGTGACATTTTGACGGTGTCTAATTTGTATGTTCCTGCCAAAATAAAAGTTGAAAGGTAACTGGTGCAAGGTATCTTGGTTTTCAAGAGATATTGAGACTCCAGATATTTTGTTCCTCTAAATGACTCAGTCTGTTGGATGCGACAAAGACTCATTAATGCTACAATATAATGATTCCACGCTCTGAGATCATCTGAGTTTTTTTTTTTTAGTCATCTTCTGTTGGTTTCTAAAACCTGTCCAATATATTTTGCTCTTTTGTTGGCCCTCCCTTTGGCTTTTATGTTGGCTTTGGCTTCCCATTTCAGCCATGGTTGTCTCCTCCTGCCTTTCCAATGCTTCCACTTCTTTGGGATGTATCGATCACTTCGCTCCCGAATTGCTCCCAGAAACTCCAGCCAATGCTGCTCCGTTGTCACTCCTACCTTCTCCCTTCTAAACAAGTCTGGCCAGCTTCTCTGTCATAGAAACATGCAGAGGTTCAGTACAGAAACAGGCTATTTGGCCCATCTAGTCAATGCCGAAAAACATTCAAGCTGTCTAATGCAACTACCTGCACCAGGACCATCTCCTTCCATACCCCCACCATCCAGGATCCCATCCAAACGTCTTTTAAATGGTGAAACTGAGCTCATATTCACCACTTGTGCTGACATCTCATTCCACACTCTCACGACCATTTCAGTAAAGAGCTTTTCCAAATATTACCGTTATATTTCACCTTCTTAATTTACCCAGGACCTCTGGTTGTCATCCCACTCAACCTCAGTGGAAAAAGCTGCTTGCATTTACCCTATCCGTACCCTCATAATTTTGTATACAGTACTTCTAACAAATCCTCAAAGCGATGTATAATTTCCTTGTTTACGTTTGGAGGCTTTTCTAGATGTATAAGATGATGAGGGGCATTGATCGTGTGGATAGCCAGAGGTTTTTTTCCCAGGGCTGAAATTGCTAAAACGAGGGGGCATAGTTTTAAGGTGCTTGGAAATAGATACCAAGGGGATGTCAGGGGTAAGTTTTTAACACAGGGAGTGGTGGGTGCGTCAAATACACTGTCAGCTATTTGTGTGCGAGTCTTTCACTTACTGTGGGGCCAGAAACCCATGCAGCTCAGTGGGAACAGGGAATAATACCAATGGAGAGAGTCAAACTGAGCCAGGTCACAGATTGGAGATGGCAGAAATGCCCCATTCCTAATGAGACAGGAAGAGCATCAGAAAATTTCATGGTCAATCCAGATACCGGTACTGTGCGCAGTTAGAAGGTTTCTATCTCCAATTTGTGTTAAACCTCACTGTAACACTGTGATGTCAGATCACCCCTTGACGACTCAAGTGATATCAGCTGAAATGTTGTCCTACACCAATTGATGGATTTTGTAAATGTTTTCACAGGTTAAAAATGACAAGAAATTTATCTACGGGAATCTCGAACACAACATGGATAATGAAGTAGGTTTTCAAAGCTTGCAGAGCCATTTAGGCCAGTTAGAAGAGTGGGCTGAAAGATGGCAGATAGAGTTTAATGCTGAAAAATGTGAGGTACTACATTTTGGTAGGACGAATCAAAGTAGGACGTACATGGTAAATGGTAGGGCACTGAAGAATGCAGTAGAACAGAGGGATCTAGCAATAATGGTGCATAGTTCCCTGAAGAAGGAATCTCATGTCGATAGGGTGGTGAAGACAGCTTTTGGTACAGTGCAGAGGAGGTTTACTAAAATGTTGCCTGGGTTTCATCTCCTAAGTTACAGAGAAAGGTTGAACAAGTTAGGCCTTTATTCTTTGGAGTGTAGAAGGTTGAGGGGGGACTTGATAGAGGTGTTTAAAATTATGAGGGGGATAGATAGAGTTGACGTGGATAGGCTTTTTCCATTGAGAATGGGAGAGATTCAAACAAGAGGACATGAGTTGAGAGTTAAAGGGCAGAAGTTTAGGGGTAACATGAGGGGGAATTTCTTTACTCAGAGAGTGGTAACTGTGTGGAACGAGCTTCCAGCAGAAGTGGTTGAGGCAGATTCGATGTTGTCGTTTAAAGTTAGATTGGATAGATATATGGACAGGAAAGGAATGGAGGGTTATAGGTTGGATGCAGGTCGGTGGGACTAGGCTAGAATAAGAGTTCAGCACGGACTAGAAGGACCGAGTTGGCCTGTTTCCGTGCTGTAGTTGTTATATGGTTAACATGTCAGTTTTGTGGTCCCTGTCCAGATATTTAAGCAGTGGAACACGGGATTCACTCAATCATCCTTCCTGTTCAGACTGTAGGGAGGCATTCACTCGATCATCTGACGGACTGGCAAATCTGTCATTTTACACAGGGGAGAGGCCATTCATCTGCTCAGACAGTAGGGGTAGATTCAATCGGTCATCTCAACTGAAGTACATCAGCGAGTTCACACTGGGACAAGGCCATTCACCTGTTCTGTGTGTGAGAAGGGATTCAGTCGGGCTTCCCACCTGTGGACACACCAGTCAGTTCACATTGGGCAGAGGCTGGTCATCTGCTGAATTTGTGGGGAAGGATTCACTCAGTCATCTGACCTAATGGCTCCCCAGCGAGTTCACACTGGAGTGAGGCGGCTCACCTGCTCGGACTGTGGGAAGGGATTCATTAAATCATCTCAACTGAAGGTACATCAGCGAGTTCACACTGGAGAGAGGCCGTTCACCTGCTCAGACTGTGGGAAGGGATACACTCACTCATCTGATCTGCTGGCATGGCAGCGATTTCACACTGGGGAGAGGCAATTCATGTGCTCAGAATGTGGGAAGTGATTTGCTCGGTCATCTGATCTGCTGGCACACCAGTGAGTTCACACTGGGGAGAGGCCATTCACCTGCTGTGAATGTGGGAAGGGATTCACTCAGTAATCTAACCTTGTGACACACTACCGGGTTTACAATGGGTAGAAAGTTTCAATAAGCTGCATGTCGGATATTTGTCCATTACCGTTGCTGAATGAAATTTCAAGAGTGACTGTCGGTGCTGAACTCTGCAATTATTGCTGCTGCTCACCACACCCAGTTCTGCACCCTGGTCACTGGGCATGGGAGGAGTTTCTTCTGCTACACATTCACCTTTAATGGGACTGGAGTTTAATCTTCTGGATCTGAGACAAATAAATCAGTTCTATTTTAAACTCTGTCTCCGGTACTTAGTAAATTTATAACACACCAAGTGTACAGTAGAGAGTCAGCTCAGGCTGGCTGGACCCTGCCAGTGATTCAGTTTCTCGACAGTTTGTTTAAATCCTGCCTTGTTGTTCATCTCTCGCTCTCCCTGCGGTGATGGGTTCCAAACAGTCACCACTCTGTGGGTGAAGAAGTTTCCCTTGAATTTTCTGCAGACTGAAGAAGTCGAGCTGACTGCAGTTCTGTCTGAGATATTATTTAATCTCTGGGCTGAGGAAGAATGACATTGGTCGTTAACCTCCTTATTGACGACTCATTTCCACATTATGGATCATTTTCCCTGCTTCAGAAGGGTTGTTAGAAAACACCACTGTCCTTTAAAGACTGAAATCAGAATGGGAAACCATCAGTTGGATTTTCAATGGAGCAGGGCCGGAAACCAGAGGCGGTTCTGCACAGGACAGAGTTTTGGGCTCTGGGCGATGGTTGGGGTAAGAACGTATGATGAGGAAAAGGGAATCAGCAGCGGGGTGTGGCAACGAATGACAGAGTAGCAACATTTGGAAGCTGATTGACAGGGAATATAATTCGGTTGTCTGACTGGTGACACAAACAGTACCTGTGGTGAGGTGCTTCATGGGTCGAGGAACAAGATGTGTTGGGATGGTTTTATCTATTGAGGGAGTTGTTCCTTCTTGTTTATCCCGTAATATTATATCTGAATGGTTATTATGGTTTGTCCTATCTGAAATAATGTATTGATTATCATAGTAGATGGAATACAGTGTAGGGAACTGTATAGTCAGGCACTTTGGGAAAAGAAATAAAAGTGGCAGATATAATACAGTGTAGGGACTGTGGGTCTGCAGTTAGGTACTCGGGTTCCCTCAGCATAATGTTGCACAAACATTATACGCAAAACACTCTGATACAATATGGGTTTCATTTTGTTGCAGACAAAAATGCCATGTTGGAACTACAAGTAAAGTATATTCCCTCAGTGGTAGAGAAACGCTCAAACACCCCTCGCCATCTGTGAAAACTCTTCCGAGCCCTAAAGCACTCCCTATTTCTATAAACCCTTCCGACCCCCACAGCACTCGCCATCTCTGCAAAACCCTCCACCATCCACCCTGGTGCATTCAGGCGACAGCTGACTCGAGAAAGACACTGCCCGTGGCGGATGGCAGGGCTCATAAAACACCCTCACGCTTTTTGTTTATAAACCTACCGATTTGCTTGGATATCTTGACTAACCCTCCTTGCATCTTGCCTCCTGTGAAAAAAGCTATTTCTTTTCCTCAGTTCCTTCATCTCCGCCACATTTGTTGCCAGGATGAGGTTTTCCTTTCCAGATCGTCAGAGTTATCCTGCTTCTTCAAAGAATACAGTTTCCCTTCCACCACCATTGATGCCGATCTCACATCTAATTGCTCCATTTCCGGAAAATTCACCTTCACTCCATATCCCAGTCACCTCCACAACTTCTCTTGTCTCCAACAATCAAGCTCATCTTTTACTGAACCCCACCCCAACTCCCGGCTTTCCATAGGGATTTCCTTGTCCACTCGTCTCCCCCCACTGATCTAATTCCTGGAACGTAACCTTGCAAAGCCAGAGAAGTCCTACACGCTCCTATTTACCTCCTCCGTCAGCTCCATTCAGCCTTCCAGGTCAGGCAGCACATCACCTGCAGGTCTGTCGGGTTCATCTACCGTATCCGGCACTTCCAGTGCGACCTTCTGCACCTCAGCGAGACCCGATGTAGATTGGAAAACCTCCTTGTCAAGCACATTCGTTCCGACCGCAATAAAACGTATTTCCCGGTGGCCAGTCCACTCTCGCTTCCCATTCCAACATGCCGGATCATTGTTGGACTGACGCGATGACAGCACTCCCAGGTTGGAGGAGCAGCACCTCATAACACATCTGTGTAGCTTCCAACCTGACAGCATGAACATCGATATCTTTAACTTCTACTCCACATTTTTTTCCACCCACACCCCACCCTCTCGGTTCTGTCTCCCCTCTTACCTCCTCTCTTGCCCATTGCCGATCAGCTCGCTCTGTTGCCTCTTTTCCATCCTTTTCTCCCATGGTCGGCTCTCGTCTCCTCCCAGATTCCTTATTTTCAGCCCTTTGCCTATTCTGCCTACCACCTCACTCCTTCTCACTTCACCTCCCCCCTCCCCGCCCACTCACCTTCGCTCTTACCTGGCTTCACCAATCACCTGCCTGCTTGTAATCCTTCTCCTCCACCCAACATCTTATTCCGCATACCCCACCCCTTCCATTTCCGAGGAAGAGTCTTAGCAAGAAATTTCTGCTATGCTTCCCCCCCCCCCACTCTCTAGAAGCTATCTGACCTCCTGAGTTCCTCCAACATTTTGTGTATGTTACTCTGCATCTCCAGCATCTCATTGGGTCAGAGTGCAGAGACGACAGCGGCTCTCACTAATGTCGAGGAGGCCATACGGGGAGAACAGAAAACAGCAGATGACCCCGTCTGGCACGAAGCTGAAGAGTTGCCTCACACAGAAGGACTGTTTGGGACCCTGACTAGCGGTCAGGAGAGTAGTTTGGGGCAGGTTTAGTATTTCAGCCACTTGCGAGGTTGGCTTCCAGCTCCCTCCACCCCTCCGTATCTCTGGAAACATCTCCCTATTATGGACAACACTGCCACCTGGTGGTGATTTGCCACAATAACAGGCCCTGGTGATTTCTTCATTCTTCTGCAAAAGGCTAAGGTAACAAATGAGTTGCATTCTTTGCCGATTTGGTCTTGAATGTCCCCAGAACCTGTTCCGTTTTCTCAGACCGAAAAGGGTCTGGCAGTGACGAGCGCGGGAATGTGGTGGAAACTGAAAATAAATGGTAGGATGAGCTGAAGAATCGGTAGGAGTGGAGTCGCGGGGTACGGTTTTCCTGGGCTGTGTTTTTCTCGGGCTCGAAACCAGATTTACTCTCCCCGCTGCCACGTTCTACAATAATCATTGGTTCTGTAGAGTCAAGATCGAAAACATTGCGACGGCCTCCGAGAAGAGCTTAGATATGTTATTTGTTAATTAGTTGAATAATTGACGTGAGCGGATATTTCGCTGCGCTGATGAACTGCTGTCTGAACTTGAACTGAGTTACCCCATAAATAAACGTGTTTCTGCAACAACTTAATATCACCAGTCTGTCTCCGGTGTGTTGAAAAATGTATTCAGAATCGTGGTAATTATATTGATCCAGTCCGGCAATGCTGTAATAAAGAAATTCGGCAACACTCACCGACCACAGGGTGATGAAGCTTCCGGAGATGGTGAGAAGTAAGATCACAGACCTCCTTCTGCTCTCCATCTCCGGGTCACTGCGGTTCTCCGCCTTGCTCTGACCCCTCAGCCCCTTACGGACGCGACTGGTCACTAAAATGTGTCTGACTGTCAGAGCGTTGAACAGTATTAACACGAACGGGAGTTAATGGCGTTAGGACGGGAGAAAGCTGGTCATATCCCACCCACCCGGGATCTGTATAGCAGCCCGGTATTTCAATACAGTCCCAGGGTGTATTGTCAATCACTTTCACAGGACGATATATAAAGACGAAGGGCACATTGTTAAAACAGAGCAGAACGCCGGTTGTTGTCAGAACCAAAGGCGCAGTTTTCCCGGTGCAATATTTTATTTTCCACTTCTGGCAACAAATAGCGACAAACCGATCAAATGTAAAAGTGACGGTGAACCAGACAGAACTTTCTGTTGCTGCCTCTCCCAGGGCAGAGATCACACTGCACACGGGGTGATGTCCAGGAAAGTCCCGGGGAAGTAATAATAACCGACCCGCCACAATATCAGCGCAAACACGATGGTCAGTCGATCCGCCGCTGCCGTGGCCACCAGGTAGCGAGTGGTGCGGGTGGAGAGGCCGCACTTTCCCCGGGACAGGATCACCATCGCCACTAAATTCACTGGGAAGCAACAGAGAGAGCGAGTGAGTTATTGTCTGTCCGCTCCGTGGGTCCCGGGGCAGGGAGATGCTGGAAATAGAGAGCAGCTGATTCCCGGAGGTTTAAAACGCGGAAGGCGGCGATCGCCGGCGCCTCAAAGGTGCCGATGCCGGGAGAAACGTTCCGGTCCGGGGCGCTAACTGCACGGAGAGCAGGATTCGGGAAGGAGGCCGGGAACGCTTTGGAAAATCAGTGTAAATCTCTGTCCATCAGGTTTCTGACTGACATGCAAAGCCGAGAAAGCCTTGGCAACTTTCTCAGCGACAATGATTCCCGCGATCCGGTCACATCTGTTCACACTGTCCGGTCCCGCTCAGCCCCGCTGTCTCCGACTTTGTCCACGGACAATTTCCAAAGCTCGTTGCGGATTTACTTCCCCCGTTCGCAGGCATCGATCTCCTCCTCGGCTTCCGCCCACACGGGCCCGGCTCGGCTCGCTTATTTTAAATTCCGCAACTACTCTTCGCCGCGGCTCCTTCACACTCTGTCAGGGGATCGGATCAGAAAGTGTCCATGTTGGTTTTATTTAATATTCTCTCTGACCGGAATTACTGCGGCGTTACTCTAAATGCTCCGGTGCTGATGGTCCCAGAGCTGAGTGTCGCCTGTAACTTACCCCGTCTGACCTGTATCGGACCCCTCTGTGTCGGCTCTGAACTCCGGCTTCACTCCATCGATATCAGGGCGTGGAAACAAACCCCGGGAAACAAAAACCCACAGACACCCTTATTTATTTTTTCCAAACTCCCGAAACTCTCGGGATCTAATATATAGCTGGTGGCATTTTCAGGATATAAATCTACTTTTTTTTTGTCAATAGCAGACTGAGGAATATTGATTTAGTCCCTCAGCCAAACTGTTGACACAGTTTGGGAACAACTGGGCTCCGAGCACCGGTCCCTACAACACCGACTGGGACAACCTGCAGGCCCAAGAAGGGTCTTGTTATTCCAGTGGCCACACATTTTCATTCCACGTCCCATTCCCATTCTGATTTGTATGAAGCCATACTCAGGTTGCAGGAACAACACCTTATATTCCGTCTGGGTAGCCTCCAACCCTATGGCATGTATATTGACCCCTCTAACTTACGTTCATGCTCCTCTTCCCTTTCATACCCCATCCCTTATTTATTTTTAAAATATATTTGTTATTTTCCCCCATTGTTCTCTCTCTCTTTTTTCTCCCTCTGTCTCTCTCACTATAACTCCTTGCCTGCTCTCCACCCTCCGGGCTCCCCTCCCGCTTCTCTCTCCTCAGGCTTCCCGTCCCCTGATCCTCTCCCTTCTCCAGCCTCGTATCCCTTTTGCCAATCAACTTTCCAGCTCTTTGATCCACCCCTCCCCTCCTGTCTTCTCCTGTCATTTCGGAACTCCCCCTCTCCCTCCAATTTCAAATTTCTTACTATCTCTTCTTTCAGTTAGTTCTGACGAAGGGTCTCGGCCCGAAACGAGACTATACCTCTTCCTAGAGATGCTGCCTGTCCTGCTGCGTTCAACCAGCATTTGTATGTGTGTTTCTTGTTCCTCCGAAATGTTTTCAGCTGTGAAATTGTTTTTATCAGAAATAACCATGGAGACTGAAATTTTCTAAGTTGAAATGTTGTCCTTCACCCACTGACGTGCTTTGTAAACTTTTAACAGTGTAGAAGAGTCAAAGGATTTGTGTATAGGAATCACAAACACAACAGCCCGTTCGTTCCGCTGTATCTGTCAGTTCACCAGCGCTTGAATGCCGCCGATCCTTGAATGTGGAGGCGGAGATGCTGGAGAAGACAGCGCCCCACTCGCTACAAGGAGAGCCCGATCACGTGTCCATGTCCGTGATCTGATTGGATACATTGCCATGACGTTGGTAGCAGTGTGATGTCATTCACTGGCTCTCATTTTGGAAGGGATTCAGTCGGCCGTCGCAGATACACCAACAGCTTCGCACTGGGAAGCGGCCGTTCACCTGCTCCGTGTGTGCGAAGAGACTCATTCAGTTAACCCAGCTTGTGATGCTCCGGTGAGTTCACAATAAATAGAGGCCACATTTCTGTCCGGAGTGAGCAAAGAGTTTTACTCAATCATCCCAGCTGCTGCAACACCAGCAACTTCACATCAGGGAGGAAAATCAGTCCTGGGAAAAGCCTCTGGCTATCCACACGACCAATACCTCTCATTATCTTGTACACCTGTATCAATTTCCTGCATGATTCTCTCCAGACGGAATAAGACGATGAGCTCACCGTGGTTTTCACGTTCTTCAGGGCTCCGGACTAAGGCGGTTAAACTCCTTCTTCCCTGCTCTTTTCAACTTTTGGTGTCATTTTCACTAATTTCAAAGGACTGTGCCATAGACAGCTGGGTTGTTGCAATGCACTGCTGAAGTCTGACAGCAGACTAACGAATGAATCTTCGATGGAGGGGAGTCAGAAACCAAAGAGTTACCAGCCTGAGTCAGGACTTTGGGGCTCCAGGAAGAGATGGGAACTAGAGTTTACAAGCAGGAGGAGGAAGAGGAATCAGATCAGCAGGATGCGGCTAAAATGAAAGATCAGAAACATTTGGAAACTGGTTGATCGAAAAAATGTGGTTAATTTCTGCAAAATACTGGTGGAAATCAACAGATCAGGCAGTCAATGCGGAGAAGAATAAATGGGCAGCGTTCAGGCCGAGCCCCTTCAGCATGCATTGGCTGTGTACTCCTCTGCTTAGTTGCTGCCTGAACTGCAGAGTTCCTCCAGCATTTTATGTGTATATGTCTGCATTTCCAGCAACAGCAGAATCTCTTGTGTTTTATATCTGCATTTGTAAGAACGTTCTACTTTGGCATTAAACACGCGGAAAGTTTGCTGATATTAAGTGTATTGTTTTAAGGGAGTGCTTTCTGCGTTAAAAGAGGTGCTGAGTTTTCTACACAAAAAAACACTGAGGTAGGTACTTGAACCGGTGCTTGCAGAAACTTACAATGGCACCGTGATTACCCAGAAAGCTCTGCGTAACAATTTTCGCGGTCTCTGAAGCACCGATCGAATGCGCAGGCGTCAGGGCTACGGATGGTCCCGAATATCACGCATGCGCAGTACACAAAAGGCCTCGGATATCGCTGCAGGTGAGTGTTTCTCCGTGCGCCCGTTTTCACTACCGACTGAGGGGCAATTGCTGTGACCCGCGCTCCCGGGACAGTCCTGTTCTCTTCCCTCTCTCAGCCCCACGATCCCTACCCTGACCCCGGGGAGCTTCCGGCTGATGAGGGAATGGGAGCCGATGGATCTCTCAGACAGAGCTGAGCTCCAGCTGTCTAAATGCAATGATTAGGAATTTGGAGAAAGGGAACAAAATCTTTTACATCACCAGTTGAGAAAATCACCTTTGTTCCACCTCCAATCACAAACAAGAGAAAATCTGCAGATGCTGGAAATGCAAGCAACACACACAAAATGCCGGAATTCTGCATTAGTACACTTTTCCATAGATGCTGCCTGGCCTGCTGAGTTCCTCCAGCATTTTGTGTGTGTTGCTTGTTTCACCTCCTCTTGTTCTGGACCTTTCTACCCGTGAGGACATGTTTTGACCCATTCACTCTGTGAAGATAATGATATCAAACACCTTTGTCCTGGGCAACAAATAGCTTTCACATCACAAATGTGCCAGACTCCAATGAGACAGACTACTGCGCCTCCCTTTATATTCATTGGCATTACCATCAATGAGTTCACCACATTTGGGGGAGGGTTCAGGGGAAATATGTATGTACAATACAGAAACTGGTATTACCTGTGTGTATTGCAGTGATGCAAAAGTTGCTGGACAATTTGCAACTGGGAAGAAGTGTAGTGATATGTGGAAATCTGACTTCTTGAAAAGTATTTTAGCAAGCAAACCACATATGGACAATGTGCAAAAGCTCTGGTGAAAAAATCCTTCATTACCCATTACAGGCCTGCTGCATAGGTTGTCTGAGAGTGCAGATGAACTCGATCAAACCCAGAGGAGATCAAAGTTCCTATCGACAGTGATTTGCCAGCTGCTAAAATGAATACCTCTCTGTATAAAATTCACTGTGCACATGTTGTCACTGGGTGAAAAATGCACAGTACAAGATTTATGTGCACACTGGTTGTTACAAATTACAGGTGACATTGGTGGGAAAGTGGGGAGACCTCCAGTGTCCCTGATGCCTTCACCTGCAAGATGTGCATCCAGCTACAGCTTGTAACCCTTCACTGTAAGGAGTTGGAGCTGGAAATGAATGAATTCTGGATCATCCGGGAGTTTGGGGGGCTGGGTGATAGCTATGACATGAAGAGAGGTGATTTTCACCCAAGGTGCAGGACACAGGAAACTGGGTGAGCATCAGGAAGTGGAATGAGTTTAAATAGCCATCGCAGAGTACTCTTGTGGTCATCCCCCACAACAAGAGGTGGACCACTTTAGAAACTGTTGGGGGGATTACCTGGCAGAGGAAAGTCAAAGGCATGATAAGGGATTTGTTAGTTGGGGGAACAGAACAAGAGGGGACTAATATCCTAGTGGTAAGGCTTGCTAGTGCTAGTGTGGGGGGAGGGGTGATGTGGTTAACATAAGTTGTAGGGGGAAAGGGAGCCAGAATGACAGAACAGATATTGGAGAGGGTGAACTAAATTGAATTGACTTTATTACATACATCCTTCATATACATGAGGAGTAGAAATCTTTATGTTATGTCTCTGTCTCAATGTGCAATGTGTAATTTATAATAAATAGTTTGTACATAGGACAGTCAATATAACAGAGAAATCAATTAATTAGTCTGATGGCCTGGTGGAAGATGATGTTCTGGAGCCTGTTGGTCCTTTTGCTGTGGTACCTTTTCCTGAATGTTAGCAGCAGGAACAGTTTGTGGTTGTGTGATTCAGGTCCCCAATATCCTTTGGGCCCTTTTTACGCACCTGTCTCTGTAAGTGTCCTGAATATTGGGATGTTCACATCTACAGATGCGCTGGGCTGTCCGCACCACTCTCTGCAGGTTTCTGCGAATAAGGGAAGTACAGTTCCCATACCAGGCAGTGATGCAGCCAGTCAGGATGCTCTCAATTGTGTCCCTGTAAAATGTTCTTGGGATCTGGGGCTCCACCACAAACTTCTTCATCCATCTGAGGTGAAAGAGGTGCTGTTGTGCTTTCTTCACAACACAGCCAGTATGCACAGACCATGTGAGATCCTTGATGATGTTTATGCCAAGGAATTTAAAGCTGTTCACCCTCTCAACACCAGATCCATTGATGTCAATCGGGGTTAGCCTGTCTCCGTTCCTCCTGCTGTCCACAATCAGCTCCTTTGTTTTTGTGACAATCAGGGAGAGTTTGTTTTCTTGACACCAGTCAGATGTTGTTCAGACGTCACATAGAGTGAGCAATCAAATGTTCGAGCATGGTGCGATGAATGTGCAGAGCTGTGTATATCACAATGCATGAAGCATTGTACGAAATCCAGAGGAGCACAGGACAGGGATTTCTGATATTGTAGCCATTATTGGGACTTGGTTGCATGCAACAGTCTGAGGGATTTAGAGGAACAAATTTGTAGAGAGATCGCAGACCATGCCAAGAAACGAAGGTTGAGTCAGTAAGTGATTTTAACTTTACATATATTGACTGGGATTCCCATACTGTCAAAGGACTAGACGGGGTAGAGTTTGTCAAATGTGCCCTTAGTCAGTATGTAGAATTCCTGATGTAGAAGTGTGCAATGAGCTGTTAGGAAATGATCCAGGGCTGGTGACAGAAGTTAGTGATCATAATGCCATGAAATTCAAAGTAAAGATAAAAAAAAATAAAGGTCTGGACCATGGGTTGAGGTTCTAAATTGCAGAAAGGTCAATCTTGATGGTATCAGAAAGGATCTGACAAGTGTGGTTTGGGACAGGCTGTTTTCTGGCAAAGGAGTACTTGGTAAGTGGGAGGCCTTCAGAAGTGAAATTTTGAGGGTGTAGAGTTTGTATGTGCCTGCCAAAATAAAAGTTGAAAGGTAACTGGTGCAGGGAACTTTGGTTTTCAAGAGATATTGAGGCCCGGGATATTTTGTTCCTCGAAATGCCTCAGACTGTTGGGTGCTACCAAAACTCATTAATCAATATCATAATTCCATGCCCTGAGCCCATCTGACTTTTCTTTAGTCATCTGCTGTAGGTTTCTAAAAGCTTCCCAATAGTTTTTGCTCTATATTTTGCCATCCCTTTGGCTTTTCTGTTGGTTCGGCATCTCATTTCAGCCACGGTTGTGTCCTCCTGCCTTTCCAATGCTTCTTTGGGATGTATCGATCACTCAGCTCCCGAATTGCTCCCAGAAATTCCAGCCATTGCTGCTCCGTTGTCACTCCTACCTCTACCCTTCCAAACAAGTTTGGCCAGCTTCTCTGTCATAGAAACATGGAGAAGTTCAGTACAGAGACAGGCTATTTGGCCCATTTAGTCAATGCCAAAAAAAACATTTAAGTTGTCTAATGCAGCTACCTGCACCGGGACCATTGCCCCCCATACCCCTACCATCCAGACCCCCATCTGAACTTCTTTGAAATGGTGAAGCTGACCTCATATTCACCACTTGAGCTGGCATTTCATTCCACACACTCACGACCATTTCAGCGAAGAGCTTTTCCAAATATTCCCATTAAATTTTCACCTTCACCACTTCCCCACAACTTCTGGTTGTCATCCCACCGACCTCACTGGAAAAAGCTGCTTGCATTTACCCTATCTATACCCTCATAATTGTGTATACTTCTAACAAATCCTCAAAGCAATGCATAATTTCCTTGTTTATGTTCAGAGCCTTATTCAGATGTATAAGATGATGAGGGGCATTGTTTGTGTGGATAGACAGAGTTTTATTCCCAGGGCTGAAATGGCTAACACGAGGGGCCATAGTTTTAAGGTACTTGGAGATAGATACCGAGGGGATGTCAGGGGTAAGTGTTTTACACAGAGAGTGGTGGTAGTGTGGAATGCACTGCCGGAATTTGTGCGAGAGGGTTTCAGTAACTGTGGGGCCAGGTCACAGACTGGAGATGACAGAAATGCCCCATTCTTACAGAGATAGGAAGAGCATCAGAGAATTTGATGGTCATTACAGATACCAGCACTGTGCCCAGTTAGATGATCTCTCCTTCCAACTTGGGTTGAACTTCACTGTAACAGCGTGATATCAGATCACACCTTGACAACTCAAGTGATGTCATCTGAAATGTCGTCCTACACCCATTGATGGATTTTGTAAATCTTTTTACAGGTTAAAACTGACAAGGAATTTGTCTACGGGAACGTTGAACACAACACGCTAGTTTTGCTGTCTCTGTCCAGATATTTAAGAAGTGGAGCAAAGGATTCACTCGATCATCCTTCCTGCTCAGACTGTGGGGAGGGATTCACTCGCTCATCTGACCGACTGGCACGCCCGTCATCTTACACGGGTGAGTTCCCACTCATCTGCTCAGACAGTGGGAATGGATTCACTCAGTCATTTCAACTGAAGGTACATCAGCAAGTTCACACTGGGCAAGGCCATTCACCTGTTCTGTGTGTGAGAAGGGATTCAGTCAGTCTTCCCACCTGTGGACGCACCAGTCAGTTCTCACTGGGCAGAGGCTGGTCATCTGCTGAATTTGTGGGGAAGGATTCACTCGGTCATCTGACCTAATGGCTCACAAGCGAGTTCACACCGGGGAGGGACGGTTCACCTGCTCGGACTGTGGGAAGGGATTCACTTGCTCATCTAAACTGAAGGTACATCAGCGAGTTCACACTGGAGAGAGGCCGTTCACCTGCTCAGACTGTGGGGAGGGATTCACTTTGTCATCTCAGCTACTGAGACACCAGTTAGTTCACACCGGAGAGCTACCATTCACCTGTTCAGACTGTGGGAAAGGATTCACTCGGTTATCTAAACTAAAGGTACATCAGAGAGTTCACACTGGAGAGAGGCCATTCACCTGCTCAGACTGTGGGATGGGATTCACTTGCTCATCTAATCTGAAGATACACCAGTCAGTTCACAGTGGAGAGAGGCCGTTCGCCTGCTCAGACTGTGGGAAGGGATTCACTCGGTCATCTCAACTGAAGATACATCAAAGAGTTCACACTGGAGAGAGACCATTCACATGCTCAGTCTGTGGGAAGGCATTTGCTCGGTCATGTCAACTGAAGGCACATCAGAGAGTTCACACTGGAGAGAGGCCACTTACCTGCTCAGACTGTGGGAAAGGATTCTCTCAGTCATCCACCCTAATATCTCACCAGCGAGTTCACACTGGGGAGCGGCTGTTCACCTGCTCGGACTGTGGGAAAGGATTCACTTCATCATATCAACTGAAGGTGCATCAGCGAATTCACACTGGGGAGAGACCGTTCATCTGCTCAGAGTGTGGGAAAGGATTCAGTCAGTCATCCAACCTACAAGCACACCGGTCAGTTCACACAGGGGAGAGGCCATTCACCTGCTTAGTGTGTGGGAAGAGATTCACTCGGTCATCTAAACTGAAGGCACATCAGAGAGTTCACACTGGGGAGAGGCCATTCACCTGCTCAGACTGTGGGAAGGGATTCATTCAGTCATCCACCCTAATGGCGCACCAGCGAGTTCACACTGGGGAGCGGCCGTTCACCTGCTTGGAATGTGGGAAGGGATTCACTTCATCATCTCAACTGAAGGAACATCAGCGAGTTCACACTGGAGAGAAGCCATTCACCTGCTCAGAGTGTGGGAAAGGATTCACTCAGTCATCCCACCTACAAGCACACCAGTCAGTACACACTGGGGAGAGGCCGTTCACCTGCTCAGACTGTGGGAAGAGATTTACTTGGTCATCTCAACTGCAGAGACACCAGCAAGTTCACACTGGGTAGAGGCCGTTCCCCTGCTGTGAATGTGGGAAAGGATTCACTCAGTCATCTAACCTTGTGTAACTCTCGCTTCAGCTAGCAGCTTAATATAGGGGGTGATAGCCCCCCCAGCCGAGCCAAACTTAAGAAATCTCGTTTGGGAGGATGCTGCGTGATCTGTCCCCTGTTACCATCAGTACCCTGAAATAACAAACAGACAACAATATGTGATTAAACAATTAAGCTTTATAATTCTTACTTTGACTATATGGTTAGCGAAGAACAAAAAGGGCCCACTCTCTCCATTCGCATCTTCTCATCTCTCGCTGGCAAAAGACCACAAAAATCTCTCTTCCAGACTCACAAGAAAGAACATTTCACTCATTGGATTGCTCCGCACTCCAAAACCCTGTTATCTCTAGTTGTAACCTAAACATTGCTGCTACAGAGAAACCATTACCTCAGCAGTGAAACACTGCACCGAGGCCGTTACATTAGCAGTGAAACCTTACAGCATGTTACACTTGTGACATACTGCTGGGTTCACACTGGGGAGAAAGTTTCAATAAGCTGCATGCTGGATATTTGTCCATCACCATTGCTGAATGCAATTTCGAGACTGACTGTCGGTGCTGAACTCTGTAATTATTGCTGCTGCTCACCACACCCAGTCCTGCACCCTGGTCACTGGGCATGGGAGGAGTTTCTTCTGCTGCATATTCACCTTTAAAGGGACTGCATCTGAGACAAATAAATCAGTTCTATTTTAAACTCTGTGTCAGGGACTTAGTGAATTTATAACTCACCTAGTGTTCAGTAGAGAGTCAGCTCAGGCTGGCTGGACCCTGCCAGTGATTCTGTTCCATGACAGTCCTTTTAAGTCCTCTGCTGTTGTTCATCTCTCGCTCTCCCTGTGGGATGGGTTCCAAACAGTCACCACTCTGTGGGTGAAGAGGTTTCCCTTGAATTTTCTGCAGGCTGAACAAGTCGAGCTGACTGCAGTTCTATCTGAGATATCCTTCGCCTCTCAAATCTCTGGGCTGAGGAAGAATGACATTGGGAGTTAACCTCCTTATTCAGGGCTCATTTCCACATTACATGTCATTTTCTGTGCTTCTAAAGGGTTGTTAGAAAAAACCACTGTCCTCTAAAGTCTGAAATCAGAATGGGAAACCATTAGTTGGGTGTTCAACAGAGCAGGGTCAGAAACCAGCGGCAGGTCTGCACAGGGCAGAGTTTGAGGCTCTGGACGATGTTCAGGGTAAGAACGTATGATGAGGAGAAGGGAATCAGCAGCGGGGCGTGGCAATGAATGACAGAGTAGCAACATTTGGAAGCTGATTGACAGAGAAAATAATTTGGTTATCTGACTAGTGACGCAAACAATGCCTGTGGTGAGGTGCTCCATTGGTCGAGGAACGTGTGTGTTGGGAATGGTTTTATCTATTGAGGGAGTTGTTCCCACTTGTTTATCCTGTAATATTATATCTGAATGGTTATTATGGATTGTCCTGTCTGAAATAATGTATTGATTATCATATAATTTGTAAGATTTTGACTCTAAAACCGGACCAGGCTTGAATTTATGGTGCCTTTATGAAGTGATGGAGGGCATTCATGAGTTTGTATTTTAAAGCAAGATTTAAATATATACTTAGAAGTTTTATCTGACTGTTGTGTGATTTTTTTTTCATGTGTGTTCTTTCCAAGGTAGTGTTAATCTAAATGGGTTTGAGTGTAAATAGTCTTTTCTAAAGTTATTTACCTTTGAAATGGATTGAAATGGGACAAAGATATTTTCACTTTAAAAAAGCTAATGTTGGTATTGATGAAAGTGTTTATTGCCTTCGTTGTATTTGTTAACTATTGAGCTCTGTTTGGCAAGAGTTTTTTTAAGCCTTGAACTAAATTTTGTCAAAGTTTTTCCCTATTTCGCACTACTTTCTATTTTCTTTGCTTGTTGATATTCCAGATACGTGGGTATCAAGAGTCCCGAGGAAGGGTCTTGGCCTGAAATGTTAATTCCCATCCCCAGATGCTGCCTGACATGCTGAGCACCTCCAGCACTTTGTGTGTAGTTCTCTAGATTTCTAGTATCTGCAGGTCCTCTCGTTTCCCAGATACATTTCTTGTAAGAACAAGCCAGTATTGGGGTTGTGTGTGGCTCTGTTTGTAAAATATTAAATAAAATCATTAGAAAGAGGTGGCATAGGGTTGGAAGGTGTAGAATCTGTGGGTAGAATTAAGGAGCAATAAATGTAAAAAAAAATCCCTGATGGGAATTGTATGGAGACCTCCAAACAGTAGTAAGTGTGCGGTCCACTGATTACACAGGGAGGTAGAAAATGTGTGCCAAAAGGGCAATGTTACAATAGTCATGGGGGATTGTCATGCAGGTGATTAGGAAAATTAGGACGGTGTTGATCTCAAGAGGAGGAATTCCTGGAATGCCTACAAGATGCTTTTTTAGAGCAGCTCGAGTTTGAGCCCACTTGGGGCTCAGCTATTCTGGATTGGTTGTTGTAATGAACTGGTATTAATGAGGTCACTTAAGTTCAAAGAACCCTTAGGGGCAAGTGATCTTAATATTAACAAATTCACCCTGACCTTCAAGAAGGAGAAGCTAAAGTCAGATGTGGAATAAAGTGAATTAGAGATGCATGAGAGGAAAATTGGTCAAAATTGATTTAAAAAGAACACGGGCAGGGATGAAAACAAAGCAGCAATGGCTGGAATTTCTGGAAGCAATTCGGAAGGCACAGGATATATACAAACCCCATTTCCAGAAAAGTTGGGATATTTTCCAAAATGCAATAAAAAACGAAAATCTGTGATATGTTAATTCGCATGAACCTTTATTTAACTGACAAAAGTACCACCGTGAGAGAGTCCAGTTCCATCCCCACAATATCACTCGCCTTACGGAAGAGTTTGTTGATTCTGTTGGTGTCTGCTACCCTCAGCCTGCTGCCCCAGCACACAACAGCAAACATGATAGCACTGGCCACCACTGATACGTAGAACATCCTCAGCATCGTCTGGCAGATGTTAAAGGACCTCAGTCTCCTCAGGAAATAGAGACGGCTCTGACCCTTCTTGTAGACAGCCTCAGTGTTCTTTAACCAGTCCAGTTTATTGTCAATTCATATTCCCAGGTATTTGTAATCCTCCACCATATCCACACTGACCCCCTGGATGGAAACAGGGGTCACCGGTACCTTAGCTCTCCTCAGGTCTACCACCAGCTCCTTAGTCTTTTTCACATTAAGCTGCAGATAATTCTGTTCACACCATGTGACAAAGTTTCCTACCGTAGCCCTGTACTCAGCCTCATCTCCCCTGCTGATGCATCCAAATATGGCAGAGTCATCCGAAAACTTCTGAAGATGACAAGATTCTGTGCAGTAGTTGAAGTCTGAAGTGTAAATGGTGAAGAGAAAGGGAGACAAGACAGTCCCCTGTGGAGCCCCAGTGCTGCTGATCACTCTGTCGGACACACAGTGTTGCAAGCACACATACTGTGGTCTGCCAGTCAGGTAGTCAAGAATCCATGATACCAGGGAAGCATCCACCTGCATCACTGTTAGCTTCTCCCCCAGCAGAGCAGGGCGGATGGTGTTGAACACATTGGAGAAGTCAAAAAAACATGACCCTCACAGTGCTCGCTGGCTTGTCCAGGTGGGCGTAGACACGGTTCAGCAGGTAGACGATGGCATCCTCAACTCCTAGTCGGGGCTGGTAGGCGAACTGGAGGGGATTTAAGTGTGGCCTGACCATAGGCCAGAGCAGCTCCAGAACAAGACTCTCCAGGGTCTTCATGATGTGGGAGGTCAATGCCACCGGTCTGTAGTCATTGAGGCCGCTGGGGCGCAGCGTCTTCGGCACAGGGATGAGGCAGGACGTCTTCCACAGTACAGGAACCCTCCAGAGCCTCAAGCTCAGGCTGAATACATGGCAAAGTATTCCACATAGCTGACAGGCACAGGCTTTGAGCACCCTGGTACTGACACCATCCGGTCCTGCAGCCTTGCTTGGGTTGAGACGTTTCAGCTGTCCTCTCACCTGTTCAGTCGTGAAGCCCACTGTGGTGGTTTTTTGTGGTGGTGGGGTATGGTCATGACAGCAGGGTGGGGGACTGTGAGGAGGGGTAGGAGGGGAGAGTGGAATATGTGTTGGTTGGGAGCCGAGAACAGATGGCTCTTGTGGGGGATGGGCAGGGGTCACAATGTCAAATGTTAAAGAACAGGTTAAGTTCATTGGCCCTGTCCCCACTGCCTTCAGCTCCTCTGTTGTTAGTTTGCCGGAACCCAGTGATGGTCCTCATCCCCCTCCAGACCTCTCTCATGTTGTTCTGCTGGAGTTTCCACTCAAGCTTCCTCCTGTACATGTCTTTAGCCTCCCTGATCCTGGCTTTCAGGTCCCTCTGTATTGCCCTCAGCTCCTCCCTATTTCCACCTCTAAACACCCTCTTTTTAGCGTTCAGGATGTCCTTAATGTCCTTTGTCACCCATGGCTTGTTATTTGAATAACAAAGGATAGTTCTCGTCAGAACATTGCAGATGGATTGCATAGGTGAGCTAGCCAGTAATATTAAAGAGGATACCAAATTTTTCTTCAAGTATTTCTTCTCTTCTTCATGTGCCTTGTGCGTTACACACATGGGCGAACATGGCTCTCCACCTTGAATGATCCCTCGCAGCGTCAGTGATATCTCGCACACTTAGATCTGTTAGTCCTTTCACAGTGTCCATATATTTTCTTCTTTGCCTTCCTCTACCGTGTTTCCCAGGCACATGGACTTGTAATGTGAGGCATTCTATTTCTGATGACATGGCCCAGGAATTCAAATTTCCTCTTATTTAATGTTCTCATGAAATATCTTTTTGTATGGGCACGTTGGAGTACTGACTCATTAGTTACCCTGTATGATATTTTCAGCATTCTTCTAAGAAACCACATTTCTGTTGCTTCTAAGTTTCTTTGGAGTTCTGGTGTAAATGTCCATGTTTCAGAAGCATACTGCAAGATTGACCAGATGTAACATTTTAGTAGCCTAAGTCTTGTTGTCATAGAAATGTGTCTGTTGGTAAAAATAGGTTTCATTTTTTGGAAGTTGGTTTTGGCAATGGCAATTCTTTTTGTCTCTACTTTACTTCTACCATCTTGTGATATAAAACTACCAAGGTAATTAAAGCTGGTCTTTTGTTCAATCTCTTTGTTTCCTATGTACAATTGGCAGTTGGGAGTATCCTGCTGTTTTGATATTACCATACAGTTTGTTTTTATACAGTTGATGGTTAGACCAGAATCTGCACTTCTTTGGACTACTTTGTCTAGGACGATATGTAGGTTTTCTGCAGCACTTGCTATTAAGGTGGTATCGTCTGCATATCTTATATTGTTGATGTTAATTAACACCTCCAATTTTATCCCATCTGGGTCTTCTATTTCTCTGAGAATCATTTCACTATAGGTATTAAATAATTCTGTTGAGGCAACACATCCCTGTCTAACTCCTCATTGAATTTTAGTCCAACTGCTTATATTACCATCAATTTTCACTACCGCTGTTTGATTCCAATATAAATTTTGAAGCAGTTGTTGGTCCCTTCAGGTACATGCAGTGTAAAAGAGAGGCAGAAGTGGATATCGGACCACTGAAAAATGATGCTGGAGAGGTAGTAATGGGGTGGGGGTGCAAGGTGATGGCAGATAAACCGAATAAGTATTGTACATCACTCTTATCTGTGGAAGACATTGGCAGGAATATGGAAGTCCCAGATGCCAGTGGTCAGAAAGTGTAGTTACTTTGCTCGGGAGAAGGTTCTCAGGAAACAGAGATGGCCTGAAGGTAAATAGGTCACCTGGACCAGATGGTGTACACCCCAGAGATCTGAAAGAGGTGGCTGAAGAGATGTGGAGGCATTAGCAATGATTTTTCAAGAATCGTTAAGGAAATTATATCCTAAGAAGTTTTTTCCTTCACTACTCCCCCTCTCCCAGTTTCACCTATCACCTACCACTTCTTCAACCGCTCTTACCCCCACGCTTCTTCCTCTGACGTCTCATCTTTTTTTTCCCAGTCCTGATGAAGGGTCTTGGCTGAAACATTGACTGCTCACTATTTCCCATATATGATGCCTGGCCTCCTTGGTTCCTCCAGTATTTTGTGTATGTGTTGCTTGGATTTCCAGCATCCACGGATCTTCTCCCGTCCTTGATAAAAACAAAAGCGGGGTCATATAATATAGCAAGAAAATTGTGGGAAGTTAGAGGATTGGGAAGGTTTTACATACCCAACAAGAGACAACTTAAAAAAAAACACACAGGAAAGACAAGATGAAAAATTAAGGTATGTGTGCCAATAATATCAAGTATCCAAAGTTTTTCAGATATATAAAGAGTAAGAGAGAGGCAAGAGCTGATATTGAACCTCTGGAAGATGATGCTGGCGAGTTAGTAATAAAGCAAAGAAACAGCGACTGAATGTAATAAGTATTTTCCGTCAATCTTCACTGTGTAAGACACTAGCAGTATAAGACCATAAGACATAGGAGCAGAATTAGGCCATTCAGCCCCATCAAGTCTGCTCTGCCGTTCTATCACGGCTGATCCCGGTTCTCACTCAACCCCATGCACCTGCCTCCTCGGCATATCCTGTAATGCCCTGACTGATCAGCAAACTATTAGCTTCTGCCTTAAATGTACCCACAGACTTGGCCCCATCGTCGTATGTGTCAGCTCTCTGACTAAATAAAATCCTCCTTAACTACTCTAAAAGTTTGCTCCTCCGTTTTGAGGATTTAACACCACCCCCACCCGCATTTACTAAACATAGCTCAGTGCAGGAGTACAGGCCCAAGGCTGGCAAACGCTCCGCGTATCTTAACCCCTTCATTCCTGGAATAATCTTCGTACAGGCCCAAGGCTGGCAAACGCTCCGCGTATCTTAACCCCTTCATTCCTGGAATAATCTTCGTACAGGCCCAAGGCTGGCAAACGCTCCGCGTATCTTAACCCCTTCATTCCTGGAATAATCTTCGTACAGGCCCAAGGCTGGCAAATGCTCCGCATATCTTAACCCCTTCATTCCTGGAATAATCTTCTTGAACATCCTCGGGACTCTCTCCAATGACAACACACCTTTTCTGAGATACGGGTCCCAAATACTCTAAGTTCGGCCTAAGTAGCATCTTATAAAGTGCCAGCATTATCTTCTTGCTCATATATTCTGCTTCAGTTTAAATGCCAGCATTGCATTTGCCGCCGTTACCACAGGCTCAACCTGCATTGAACCTTCTGGAACTCCTGCCCAAGGACTCATATTTCCTTCTGTACTTCTGTTGTTTGAACCTTCTCCCCAATCAGATAATAGTTCACTATTGTTCCCTTTGCCAAAATGCATTATCGTACATTTCCCAATATTGTAATCCATCTGCCAATTTTTTGCCCATTCTTCAAAAGTGTCTGTGTCCTGCTGCAATCGCATTCCTTCCTCAGCACTACCGACGCCTCCACCTATCTCTGTATCATCCGCAAATCTTGCCACAAATCCATCAGTTCCATTATCCACATCACCGACAAACAATGTGAAAAGTAGCAGACCGAATACTGACCCCTGAAGACCACTAGTCACTGCCAGCCAACCGGAAAAGGCTCCTTTTATTCCCACTCGCTGCCTCTTGACTGTCAGCCATTCCTCTATCCATGCCAGTATTTCTTCTGATTGTTATCCTGTTAAGTAGTCTCATGTGTGACACCTTATCAGATGCCTTCTGAAAATCCAAATAAATGATATCCACTGTCTCTCATTTGTCCATCCTGCTTATGACTTCCTCAAAGAACTTTAACAGATTTGTCGGGCAGGATTTCCCTGTACAGACGCTATGCTGGCTTTGACTTATTTTATCATTAGTCTCCTAGTACCCCGAAACCTCATCTGTTATAATAGACTCCAACACTTTCCCAGCCAGAGGTTAGTCTAACTGGACTATAATTTGCTTTCTTTTGCCTTCCTCCCTTCTCAAAGAGTGGATTGACATTTGCAATCTTCCTGTCCCCCGGGACCATGCCAGAGTCAAGTGATTCTTGACAGGTCATGACCAATGCATCTGTTATCTCTTCAGCAACCTCTCTCAGGACTCTGGGATGTAGTCCATCTGATCCAGGTGACTTATCCACTTTAAGAACCTGAGTTTGCCCAGCTCATTTTCCTTTGTAATAGCAATGGCACTCACTCCTGCTTCTGACACTCATGCATCTCAGGCACACTGCCAGTGTCTTCCACAGAGAAGACGGATGCAAAGTACCTATCAAGTTCATCTACCATCTCTTCCCCATTTCTACCTCATGAGCATCATTTTCCAGTGGTCCAATATCAACTCTCGCCTCCCTTTCGCATTTCTATAATGGTTTATATTATTGTCTAGTTTGCCCTCATATTTCACCTTTCCCCTTCATATAGCTTTTTTTTTGCCTGTTGTTGGATTTTAAAAGATACCCAATTATCTAACTTCCTACTTACTTTTGCTACCTTATATGCACTTTCCTTGGTTTTTGTACAGTCCTTAACTTACGACCATAAGATATAGGAGCAGAATTAGGCCATTTGGCCCATCGAAGCTGCTTTGCCATTTGATCATGACTGATCCCTTCCCAACTCAGCCTCAATCTCCTGCCTTCTCCCCATAACCCCTCATGCCCTGACTAATCAAGGATCTATCAAGCTCTGCCTTAAATATACCCGATGACTTGGCCTCCACTCCCATCTGCGGCGATGAATTCCACAGATTCACCAACCTCTGGCAAAAGAAATTCCTCCTCAGCTCCGTTCTAAATGGGTGCCCCTCGTTTCCATGGGTGCCACCTGGCCTGCTGAGTTCCTCCAGCACTCCGTGCATGCAGCTGAATTTGAGAGCTGGAATATTCATTATCATTGCCTAACATGGCACTCTTCAGTCTTTCAGTCTTTATCTTCCTTCATCAGCCACGGTAGCCTAGCCTTGCTCTACCTGCTGAACCGTGTCTACACCCACCTGGACAAGCCAGCGAGCACTGTGAGGGTCATGTTTTTTGACTTCTCCAGTGCGTTCAACACCATCCGCCCTGCTCTGCTGGGGGAGAAGCTGACAGTGATACAGATGGATGCTTCCCTGGGGTCAGGGATTCTTGATTACCTGACTGGCAGACCACAGTACGTCAGACCACAGTACGTGTGCTTGCAACACTGTGTGTCCGACAGAGTGATCAGCAGCACTGGGGCTCCACAGGGGACTATCTCGTCTCCCTTTCTCTTCACCATTTACACCTCGGACTTCAACTACTGCACAGTCTTGTCATCTTCAGAAGTTTTCGGATGACTCTGCCATAGTTGGATGCATCAGCAAGGGAGATGAGGCTGAGTACAGGGCTACGGTAGGAAACTTTGTCACATGGTGTGAGCAGAATTATCTGCAGCTTAATGTGAAAAAGACTAAGGAGCTGGTGGTAGACCTGAGGAGAGCTAAGGTACCGGTGACCCCTGTGTCCATCCAGGGGGTCAGTGTGGAAATGGTGGGGGATTAAAAATACCTGGGGACATGACCCTCACAGTGCTCGTTGGCTTGTCCAGGTGGGTGTAGACATGGTTCAGCAGGTAGACGATGGCATCCTCAACTCCTAGTCAAGGCGAGTAGTGAACTGGAGAGGATCTAAGTGTGGCCTGACCATAGGCCGGAGCAGCTCCAGAACATGTCTCTGCAGGGTCTTCATGATGTGGGAGGTCAATGCCACCGGTCTGTAATCATTGAGGCCGCTGGAGCATGGCGTCTTCGGCACAGGGACGAGACAGGACATCTTCCACAGTACAGGAACCCTCCGGAGCCTCAGGCTCATGTTGAATACATGGCAAAGTACTCCACATAGCTGAGAGGCACAGGCTTTGAGCACCCTGGTACTGACACCATCCGGTCCTGCAGCCTTGCTTGGGTTGAGACGTTTCAGCTGTCTTCTCACCTGTTCAGTTGTGAAGCCCGCTGTGGTGGTTTTTTGTGGGGGTGGGGTATGGTCATGACAGCAGGGTGGGGGACTGTGAGGAGGGGTAGGAGGGGAGAGTGGAATATGTGTTGGTTGGGGGCCGAGAACAGATGGCTCATGTGGGGGATGGGCAGGGGTCACAATGTCAAATCCGTTAAAGAATAGGATAAGTTCGTTGGCCCTGTCCACACTGCCTTCAGCTCCTCTGTTGCTAGTTTGCCGAAACCTAGTAAAAGGCATTCAAAAGGACATATGGTGCATTGGCCTTTATCAATCGCGGAATTGAATTTAGGAGCCAAGAGGTAATGTTGCAGCTATATAGGACCCTGGTCAGACCCCACTTGGAGTACTGTGCTCAGTCCTGGTTGCCTCATTACAGGAAGGATGTGGAAACTATAGAAAGGGTGCAGAGGAGATTTACAAGGATGTTGCCTGGATTGGGGAGCATGCCTTATGAGAATAGGTTGAGTGAACTTGGCCTTTTCTCCTTGGAGCGACGGAGGAGAGGTTACAGCGGGACTTTGATAGGATGCAAAACTTGTCTGAGAAGTGACAGATGGAGTTCAAGCTGGAGGATGAGAGGTGACCTGATAGGGGTGTACAAGATGATGAGAGGCATTGATTTTGTAGATAGTCAGAGGCTTTTCCGAGGGCTGAAATGGCTACCACAAGAATACACAGGTTTAAGGTCCTGGGGAGTACAGAGGAGATGTCATGGGTAAATTTTTTACTCAGAGGGCAGTGAGTGCATGGAATAGGCTGCCGGCAATGGTGGTGGAGGCGGATATGATAGGGTCTTTTAAGAGATTTTTGGATAGGTACATGGAGCTTAGAGAGATAGAGGGCTATGGGTAACCCTAGTAATTTCTAAGGTAGGGACATGTTTGACAGAACTTTGTGGGCAGAAGGGCTTGTATTGTGTTTTATGTTTCTATGAACATATATTTTGTGTCAGTAACAGATTTGGAAATGTTGGATTTGGTCTCTCAGCCAAATAGTTGACACAGTTTGGGAACAACTGGGTTCGAAGCACCGGTCCCTACAACACCGACTGGGACATCCTGCAGGCCTGGGGAGGGCCTGGTTATTCCTTGTATTTAAACACACAGAGACCAGGAAGGCCACTCGGCCCCTCCACACCGTCCTGTCATTCAATAAAACCCCGGGTCCCCAACGCGACTCCCATCCCCACTTTTCCCGGACCATTGGCCCCGCTTGCAGGGCAACAGTCTACCGGTGTTTGCCCCCAATGTGGTGAATCGCCACCACCGTGGGCTCAGACATTTCCACAGATGAGCCCCTCCTGTCCCCACCGGGACAAACATCCTGTCCGCCCCCTCTCTCACCGTCTTCATCCTCTCCCTCCCCGGGGAACCGGCATCAAACCGACGGGCCGAGCGGTCTCCTCCTACCTCTCAGCGATACATCAGACTCCGGCCGCAGGAGACGCTTCACAAACGCCCCAACTTCCCTCGGAGGGAAATGGAAATAAATCAGAAAGCGGACATTTACTTTGGGATTTGTCCCGCTTGCAGGAGACGGGGTAACGCCCTCTCGGCTGGTCCGCCTCCACTATTGGGTGTAATCAGTGATTGACATCCCATCGCACCAATGGGAATAGCGCAGCTTTGCAATCAATTCAATAATTCCTCTGTTGACTGTTCGGGGGGGGGCGCGGCTCGTGCTCAGTAGCTCAGCCGTTAAACCGAAAACGCTCGAGCACAGCAGCGCGTGTGTGACGTAAGGCACTGTGCTTGTTACAGCAGATGCAGATACGGGGAGACCATGGGTGACGTCAGGCGCGTGGGGGAGCTGATGTGTGACGTCAGGTGAGGGGGAGCGCTTCAATTTTAAAACACCTTTTGTTGGGTCCGATCTGGAACAACAAAATTAAATTCGGGTTTCATCGGGAGCGGATCCGGTGTTGTGAGATGTGTCCGGCTGTGCCGTGTTGTTGGTGGAGTGGGCAGCGGGGTGTTTGTCTCCGGGCTCTCCTCAGCCCCGGTTTTCACTTTGCGACCGAGCCCGGGCCGTGGATCAATTCCTTGTGGTTCTGCAGGGGGTTTGGGGCGAAGGGACAGTCTGTCTGTCTGTCTGTCTGTGTGGGTCGGGGTTATGAGTGGGTCCCGGGACACATTAACTTGTAAACACCGGACCATCTGGTGAATTGGATCAGACAGCTTCGCTCGCCTGTCTTTCAGGAAACAACAATTCTCTCTTCATATTAATGACTGTCTAAACTTGCTGTGAACAAGATTCTGTGTTACAAGATTGTGAGTTACAGAGTCTAGGACAGCTGTCACCGTCATGGGCTGCGAGTGCAGACAGGGATTGGGGTCACTGAGCTGTGCATCAGAGAAGGACACGGGTTTGTACAGCCTCCTGTGGGGTAGAAATGTCCACACGGTGAATTCGGATCTGCTGGCACATCGGGAGTCTGAAAGGGAAAGGGAATAGGGAAGGGGCTGAGCAGAGAGTTTTAACAGGGGTGGAGGGGTACAGGAGCTGTCTGATAGATCGTTTTAATTGTTTTTATAATCTGACAGATGGTGACTGAGGACGAAGCTTGTTGACGGAGGATACCCGGAGGCGAGCAGCTCAGACACGGGATCAGGAATTGAATTGAATTGACTTTATTTCTTACATCCATCAGGAGTAAAAATCTTTACATTACGTCTCCATCTAAATGTGCAACGTGCAATCATAGTAATTTATAATAGTTTATAATAAATAAAACAGACAATGTAATATAGAGTACACTCAAATCAGTGTGAGTTCATCAGTCTGACGGCCTGGTGGAAGAAGCTGTCCCGGAGCCTGTTGGTCCTGGCTTTTATGTTGCTGTACCGCTTCCCGTATGGTATCAGGAGAGTGACAGTGATGTGATTTCCTGTGTCACGGGTACAGACAGTCATCTCAAGTGAGGAGTTTGTGTGGAGATGCAGCTTCCCTGGAGATGGAGGAAAGAGGACACTTTGTAATGTTGTGAAGGGACCTGTCTCCACCACCACCTCGGGCAGTGTGTTCCAGATTTCAGCTACCCTCTGAGTGAAACATCACTTCCTCAGATCCCTCTAAACCTCTTCGTCCTCTGTTTAAATCTGTGCCCTCTGATCAGTGACACCTCTGTCCCAGGATCGTGGCCGACATGGGCATCAGTGAGGCCTTTGACAAGGTTCAGCATGGTAAGTTGCTGTGGAAAGTTAGATCACATGGGATCCAGGGAGAGCTGGCTAACTGGATGCACAGTTGTCTTGATGGTAGGAAGCAGAGAGTGATGGTGGGAGGCTGTTTATTGGACTCAAGGCCCGGCCCAGTGGGGTTCCCCAGGGTTACACCCCATTGCTATCACTATTCATTGATATTTAATTTTATTTGCATTTACACAGTTTTTTGAATTCTATGCTCTACTTGATCTTTCACTGATCCTGTTACTATTCTATAGATTTGCTAAGTGTTCCTGTTGGATAAATGACCTCAGGGTTGTTTGTAGTGACATATGTACTCATAATAAAATTCGTTTTGAACTTTGAACATTGCTACTTGTCATCTAAATCAATAATTTGGTTGAGAACTACAGGGTATGGATAGTAGGTTTGCAGCAAGTAAATTCAAACAAGTACCTTTTCTGAAAGATATTAAGTATAAACTCTCTGCTCTGTTTCCCTCTCCGCACTCGACCATCCCCTCCCCTTACTGCCTCCCTCTCTGCCCCGTCCGCCCTCTCACCCCCACATTAGAGATAAGTTCAGTGTCGGCATTGACTAGAAGGGCCAAAGGGCCTGTTTCAGTGCAGCTAGGCTCTGTGACTCTAATAATATTCTGATTTGTAATTTCCACAGTCACTGCTTTGCTGCCAATGGCTGAACCCAGAAATTTACACAAACAAGAATTGAAAGACTCTTAGCTGGCTACAGAAAGCGTTTACAAGCTGTGATATTTGCTAAAGGGTGTGTTACTAAGTACTGACCATGCAGGGTGCCCAAACATTTGCTTCGGGCCCTTTTCCTTTTTTGTTATTTTCAAACTGTAAAAGATGGAAATAAAAAAGTAATCTTGCATAAGATATTAAAGAAATGTGTCATATTTAACTTCATGCCTTTTGGAAATCAGGTCATCTTTTACTCACTTAGCTATTCACAGCTACAGAAATTTTGACCAGGGGTGCCCAAACTTTTGCACGCCACTGTATATATCCTGTGCCTTCCGAATTGCTGCCAGAAATTACTGCCATTGCTGCTCTGTTTTCATCCTTGCCCATGTTCTTTTCAAATCAATTTTGACCAATTTTTCTTTCATGCCTCTCTAATTCTCTTTATTTCACATCTGACTTTAGCTTCTCCTTCTCTAATGTCAGGGTGAATTTGATCGTATTAAAATCACTTGCCCCTAAGGTTTCTTTGAACTTAAGTGACCTAATTAATTCCGGTTCATTACAACACCCAATCCAGAATAGCTGATCCCCAAGTGGTCTCAACCATGAACTGCTCTAAAAAAGCATCTTGTAGGCATTCTAGGAATTCCTCCTCTTGAGACCAACACCATCCTAATTTTCCTAATCACCTGCATGACAATCCCCCATGACTATTGTAACATTGCCCTTTTGGCACACATTTTCTAACTTCCATTGTAACTTGTGGACCACATACTTACTACTGTTTGGAGGTCTCTGTACAATTCCCATCAGGGATTTTTTTTTTTTTTTTTACATGTGCTGTTCCTTAATTCTACCCACAAATTCCACACATTCCAACCTTATGCTAACTCTTTCTACTGATTCTATTTACTATTTTACCAACACAGCCACACATCACACCACCAGCTTGTTCTTTCAAGAAGCATGTAAGTATCTGGGAAACAAGTGGACCAGCAGATGCTAGAAATCCAGAGAACTACACACAAAGTGCTGAAGGATCTCAGCATGTCAGGCAGCATCTATGGATGGGAATCAACACTTTGGGTGAAGACCCTTCATCGGGACTCTTGATACCCACGTAGCTGGAATATCAACAAGCAAAGGAAATAGAAAGTAGTGCGAAGTAGGGAAAACCTTTGACAAAATTTAGTTCAAGGCTTAAAAAACCTGCCAAACAGAGCTCAATAGTTAACAAATACAACAAAGGCAATAAACACTTTCATCAATACCGACATTGACTTTTTTATATAAAAATATCTTTGTCCCATTTCAATCAGTAAAATTAACAAAGATAAAGAACTGAAGTGACAGCTTTAGAAAAGACTATTTATACTCAGACTCAGTTAGATTAACACTACCTTGGACAGGAGGAGGAAGGGGAATAACACACATGAAAAAAAAATCACACAAGTCAGATAAAACTTCTAAGTATATATTTTCATCAAAAATGAACAGTATTCATTGCTCCATGTGTGTATATGCAATCGTGGTAAGAAATACAGACCAGAAAACTTAAATGAGAGGCTAACTCAGGAAAATGAATCATCACTATGGAAGAAAACATTAACCAGTGGAATGAGTACGACCCTCCATGGGAGACATCCCAATGACCTGAGCAGACAAGATGTTGACAAGGTAGCATCGAGCACCTGACTGAGAGTTGGAGACCTCTTCCCAGAAACAGAGGGGTTCCTTGCAGAAATATAGGACAAGGTGGTCAACAATATGAAAAAAAAAATCGAAAATACATGAAATACAAACAAACAAGGCAATAAATACAGAAAATGCCAAGAGAAACCAGACACTATCCAACACATTCCAGGATCCTGCAGCAGTTTAACTCAATCTGATTACTTATGCAGGTACAATCAAGTGGCAAGTACATTTCACCAAAATCTTGCTTTAACATACAAACTCATGAATGACCACCGTAACTTCATTAAGGCACTATAAATTCAGGCCTGATCCAGATAGGGACAGTATCTCACAATTTACATGATAATGAATACATTATTACAGATAGGATAATCTAAAATAACCATCCAGATATATTATTACTGGAAAAACTCTCTCAATAGATAATATCATCCCAACACATACATGTTCCTCGACCAGTGCATCACCTCACAACAGGCATTGTTTGTGTCATTAGACAAATTATTTTCTTTGCCAATTAGCTTCTAAATATTGCTACTCTGACATTCGTTGCCACGCCTGGCTGCTGATTCCCTTCTCCTCATCATACATTCTTACCCTGACATTGATCCAAAGCCCCAAACTCTGCCCTGTGCAGACCCGCCTCTGGTTTCTGCCCCTGCTTCATTAAACATCCAACTGATGGTTTCCCATTCTGATTTCAGTCTTTGGAGGTCAGGAGTTGTGTTTGCAAGCAATCCTTTAGAAGCAGGGAAAATGACCCATAATGTGGAAATGAGCCCTGAATAAGGAGGTTAACTCCCAATGTCATTCTTCCTCAGCCCAGAGATTTCAGAGGCGAAGAACATCTCAGACAGAACTGCAGTCAGCTCGACTTCTTCAATTTGCAGAGAATTCAAGGGAAACCTCTTCACCCACAGAGTGGTGACTGTTTGGAACCCATCAGCACAGGGGGAGCAAGAGATGAACAACAGGGGAGGATTTAAAAGGACTGTCATGGAACAGAATCACTGGTAGGGTCCAGCCGGCCTGAGTTGACTCTCTACTGTACATTAGGTGTGTTATAAATTCACTAAGTACTGGAGACAGAGTTCAAAATAGAACTGATTTATTTGTCTCAGATCCAGAATATTAAACTCCAGTCCTATTAAAGGTGAATATGCAGCAGAAGAAACTCCTCCCATGCCCAGTGACCAGGGTGCAGAACTGGGTGTGGTGAGCAGCAGCAATAATTGCAGAGTTCAGCACCGACAGTCACTCTTAAAATTGTTTTCAGCAACGGTGATGGACAAATATCCAGCATGCAGCTCATTGAAACTTTCTCCCCGGTGTGAACCCAGTAGTGTGTCACAAGTGTAACACGCTGCAAGGTTTCACTGCTAATGTAATGGCCTCTCTGTAATGTTTCACGTCTGAGGTAATGGTTTTTCTGTAGCAGCAATGTTTAGGTTACGACTAGAGATAACAGGGTTTTGGAATGCGGCACTATCCAATGACAGAAATGTTGTTCTTTCTTGTGAGTCTGGAAGAGAGATTTTCATGGTATTTTGCCGGGGAGAGATGAGAAGACACGAATGGAGGGAGTGGGACCTTCTTTTTTTTTTTGTTTACTTCACTAACCCTGTAGTCAAAGAAAGAATTATAAAGCTGAATCGTTTAATCACATATTGTGTACCATTTGTTATTTCGGAGTACTGATTTGTAACAGGGGACACATCATGCAGCATCCAGCCAAACAAGATTTCTTAAGCTTGGCCGGGCTGGGCGGCTATTTCCCCCTATATTAAGCTGCCAGCTGAAGGCTAGATAACTGAATGAATCATTTCCCACATTCACAACAGGTGTACAGCCTCCCCTCAGTGTGAACAATGATGCACATTTGGTTGGTTTGGCTGAGAGCATCTCTTCCCAGAGTCTAAAAAGGAGATTGGCTTCTACCTGGTGTGAACTCGCTGGTGTCTCTGTAGTTGAGATGACTGAGTGAATCCCTTCCCACAGTCTGAGCAGGTGAATGGGCTCTCCCCAGTGTGAACTCGCTGATGTACCTTCAGTTGAGATGACGAAGTGAATCCCTTCCCACAGTCTGAGCAGGTGAAAGGCTTTTCTGCAGTGTGAACTCGCTGATGTACCTTCAGTTGAGATGACCGAGTGAATCCCTTTCCACAGTCTGAGCAGGTGAACGGACTATCCCCAGTGTGAACTGACTGGTGTGCTTGTAAGATAGCGAACCGTGTGAATCCCTTCCCACAGTCTGAGCAAGTGAATGGCCTCTCCCCAGTGTGAACTCGCTGATGTACCTCCAGATTGGATGACCTAATGAATCCCTTCCCACAGACTGAGCAGGTGAATGGCCTCTCCCCTGTGTGAACTCGCTCATGTACCTTCAGTTGTGATGACAAAGTGAATTCCTTTCCACAGTCTGAGCAGGTGAATGGCCTCTCTCCAGTGTGAACTCGCTGATGTACCTTCAGAATAGATGACCTAATGAATCCCTTCCCACAGACTGAGCAGCTAAATGGCTTCTCTCCAGTGTGAACTCTCTGATGTACCTGCAGATTAAATGACAGAGTGAATCCCTTCCCACAGTATGAGCAGGTGAACGGCCTCTCTGCAGTGTGATCTCGCTGGTCCTTCACCACAAATTCAGCAGATAACCAACTTCTGCCCAGTGTGAACTGACTGGTGTGTCAACAGGTGGGAAGACCGACTGAATCCCTTCTCACCCACAGAACAGATTAATGGCCTTGCCCTGTGTGAACTGCTGATGTACCTTCAGTTGAGATGACACGAGTGAATCCATTCCCAATGTCTGAACAGCTGAATAGCCTCTCCCCTGTGTAAAATTATGGGCAAGTCAGTAGGTCAGATGATCGAGTGAATCCCTTGCTCCACTTCTTAAATGTCTGGACAGAGACAGCAAAACTTGTGTGTTGTGTTCTGGATTACCGTAGACAAATTCCTTGTCATTTTTAACCTGTAAAAAGATTTACAAAATCCATCAATGGGTGTTGGACAACATTTCAGATGAGATCACTTGAGTTGTCAAGGTGTGATCTGACATCACACTGTTACAGTGAAGTTCAACCTAAGTTGGAGAGAGAAATTATCTTCTGAGTGGGCACAGTGCTGGTATCTGGAATGACCATCAAATTCTCTGATGCTCTTCCTGTCTGTATAAGAATGGGGCATTTCTGCCATCTCCAACCTGTGTCCTGGCTCAGCTTGACTCTCTCCATTGGTATTATTCCATGTTCCTGCTGGCTGCATGGGTGCCTGGCCCCACAGTAACTGAAACAATCAAATGCAAATTAGCCGGCAGCGCAGTCCACGCACCCACCACTCTCTGTGTAAAAAAAACTTACCCCTGACATCCCCTCGGTATCTATTTCCAAGCACCTTAAAACAATGCCCCTCGTATTAGCAATTTCAGCCCTGGGAATAAAACCTCTGGCTATCCACACGAACAATGCCCCTCATCATCTTATACACCTAAAAAAGGCTCTAAACATAAACAAGGAAATTATACATTGAAGATTTGTTAGCAGTATACAAAATTATGAGGGTATAGATAGGGTTAATGCAAGCAGCTCTTTCCACTGAGGTTGGGTGAGATGACAACCAAGTTCATTGGTAAGTGGGGAAGGTGAAAATTTAAGGGGAACGTTTGGAAAAGCTCTTTACTGAAATGGTCAAGAGAGTGTGGAATGAGATGCCAGCACAAGTGGTGAATATAAGCTCGGTTTCACCATTTAAGATACGTTTGGATGGGAGCCTAGATGGTAGGGGTATGGAGGGCGATGGTCCCGGTGCAGGTAGTTGCATTAGACAACTTAAGTGTTTTTCAGCATTGACTAACAGTCTGAGGCACTTAGAGGAACAAAATATCCAGGGCATCAATATCTCTTGAAAACCAAGGTTCCCAGCGCCAGTTACCTTTCAATTTTTAATTTGGCAGGCCCATACAAACTCTACACCCTCAAACTTTCACTTCTGAAGTCCGCCCAAATACCAAGTACTCTTTTGCCAAAAAACAGCCTGTCCCAAACCACACTTGTCAGATCCTTTGATACCATCAAAATTGACCTTTCTCCAATTTAGAATCTCAACACATTCATCGCACCATGCTCAACCGTTTGATTGCTGACTCTATCTGAAGTCTGAACAACATCTGACTGGTGTCAAGAAAACAAACTCTCCCTCATTGTCACAAGAACAAAGGAGCTGATTGTGGACAACAGGAGAAATGGAGACAGGCTAACCCCTATTGACATCAAGGGATCTGGGGTTGAGAGGGTGAACAGCTTTAAGTTCCTTGGCATAAACATCACCGAGGATCTCACATTGTCTGTACATACCGGCTGTGTTGTGAAAAAAGCACCTCTTTCCCCTCAGACGGTTGAAGAAGTTTGGGATGGGGCCCCAAATCATGAACTTCCTGCAGGGACACAATTGAGAACATCCTGACTGGCTGCATCACTGCCTGGTATGGGAACTGTATTTCCCTTAATTGGAGGAACCTGCAGAGAATGGTGCAGACAGCCCAGCAAAACTGCAGATGTGAACTTTCCACTATTCAGGACATTTACAGAGACAAATATGTAAAAAGGCCCCAAAGGATATTGGGGACACAATTCACCACAACCAAAAACTGTTCCTGCTGCTACCATCCAGGAAACAGTACCACAGCAAAAGGAGCAACAGGCTCCGGGACATCATCTTCCACCAGGCCAACAGAGTGATTAATTCATGCTGATACAATTGACTGTCCTATGTACAAACTATTTATTATAAGTTATTAGAAATTACACATTGCACATTTAGAGGGAGACGTAACGTTAAGATTTCTGCACCTCGTGTATATGAACGATGTATGGAATAAAGTCAATTCAATTCAATTCACCCTCTCCACTATCTGTTCTGTCATTCTGGCTCCCATTCCTCCTACAACTTATTTTAACCACATCACCCCCTCCCCCCACGCAAGCCTTACCACTGGGATATTAGTCCCCTCTTGTTCTGTTCCCCTAAGTAACGAATCCCCTATCATGCCTCTGACTTTCCTCTGCCAGGTAATCCCCCCAACAGTTCCTAAAGTGGTCCACCTGCTGTTGTGCGGGATAGCAACAAGAGTACTCTGCGATGGCTATTTAAACTCATTCCTCTTCCTGACTCTCACCCAGTTTCCTGTGTCCTGCACCTTGGGTGTAACTCACCTCTCTTCATGTCATATCTATAACCCCCTCTGACTGCCAGATGATCTGGAATTCATCCATTTCAAGTTCCAACTCCTTAAAGTGCAGGGTTACAAGCTGCAGATGGATGCACATCTTGTTGGTGAGGGCATCAGGGACACTGGAGGTCTCCCCACCTTCCCACCAATGTCCTCTCCAATTTGTAATGACCAGTGTGCACATAAATCTTGTACTGTGCATTTTTTTACCCAGTGACAACACGTGCACAGTGAATTTTATATAGAGAGGTATTCATTTTAACAGCTCGCAATTCACTGTCGATAAGAACTTTGATATCCTCTGGGTTCGATCAAGTTCACCTGCACTCTCACACAACCTATGTTAGAAGGCCTGTTACTGGTGATGAAGGAATTTCTTACCAGAGATTTTGCACATTGTCCATGTGCTTTGCTTGCTAAATTATGCTTTAAAAAGCCAGATTTCAAAAATATCACTCCACTTCTTCCCACTTGTAAATTCTGCAGAAACTTTTGCATCACCACAATACACACAGGTAACACCAGTTTCTATATTGTACATAAATATTTCTTCTGAATCCTCCTGAGGAATTGAGGATATATTAAAAAAATCATTTTGAACTTATGTAACCTCTGGCTGAAAGAATAATTGGGACTGAATAGGAATTTTTTTAACTGAAGTGAACTCTGTCTTCAGCGGTTAGCTAAGACAGGCTCATTACTAGTTCTCTGCAGCTTGCAGAGAGACAGACTGAGAGCTGATAACATTATACATTGTACTCTCATTAGTTGATAACATTATACATTGTACCCTCGTTTGAGTAAAGGGAGGAGGACTCACTGATAAGGACAGGAATGAACATCTGTCTGTAATTAAGTCAGGGCTTTGCAAAGGGAATAACTGGGAAGTACTGAACAGTACATCCGTCTGTAGTTAGATTAGATTAGATTAGACTTTTTTAGATTAGATTATGAGGACATTCAGTTCTCGTTCAAAAACTTTATTTAGCAAACTCTCTTATCTAAGTAATTAAGTTTTGCACCAACAGACTTGGTTGGCGTACCAGTTCAAATAACGTCTTGCGAGAGTAATGTATGCGGCTTACTATATATAAGTATATGGCTGTAACCCGACTAAGTCAGTCCACTTTTCAGATGGTGGCAGTGCTTACATGCCTTCCCTTTGACAACTGGGTCTCAAACATCCTGCAGGAGAATATGCAATTAACTGTGGAGACAATAAGAAGCTGGTGTCCCAAGTTTTATTCAGATTCAACTTTAACATTTGGCATCACGAACAGGATCCCAATATAGGGAGTGCCAAGCAGACAGGCTGAGTAAGTGGCTGGACCACTCTGGGGACTGCAGAGACCGACCGGGCGCCCAATAGGTATTTTACCTTTTGTCGCTCTCCGTTAGTTCCTTTGGAGGTTCCGTCCCCCGCCCAAGGCTGATCTCATACCTTGACGGGATTGGGAAAAAATCTGTCAGGAGACTCGTATAAGGAAGGCAAAATTTTACTGAGTGGACAGGAGGCAGTACCGGGTAAATTTTACTAAGTGGGCAGGAGGCAGACGTGCTGGGTAAATTACTTAGAGAACATGGGTCAATTGCAGTCGATTGATATGAGTGGGCCAGGAGCAGCCCTACACAGTATGTGTGAGAGTTTTCCAGACAAGGAAAAGGATTTGTGAATGCTGAGTGCAGAGCTGAATAAGAAATTGGGGAACAAAATGTGGCCACTGGGGGAAAGGGGGGAACCTGGGATATTGCCTCATGAGAACAAGCAGTAAATTCGATATGGAAAAAGAACTGTGGAAAGAAGTGGAAATTGTTGAAATGGGAATGGAAGGAAAAGGCAGATGTAAAGAGGAACAGTATATTATTAGCAAGTTGGAGGAAAACTGCATGTGAGTTTGGGATAGAGGTATGTACTGCAGAAGGAACGCCAAAGGTTGGGAGACGCTAAAAACGGAGCGTGAATGGGTGGATGGGCACCGGAAACGAGAGCAGAAAAACAACGTAAGCAAACCAAGGCCGGCCTAGATAGGAGAGAAGGCAGGAACATCACACTAAACTTCGAACTACATCGAACAGACTGCAAACGTGTTACTGAAGGAACTGAGTAGCAGGACTCTCTCGGACTAAAGGAGAATGTATTGGTTGATGGTGGTATTTGTGTTTGTGTCCTTGAGAAGGCTCACCCCAGCATCTGGGGTCCCCCATGTTAACACCTTTCTGTCTCTCTGTCATGCCTATGCCGAACAGGTAGAACTAGGGCCTAACAACAGGAATTCTGCAGATGCTGGAAATTCAAGCAACACACATCAAAGTTGCCGGTGAACGCAGCAGGCCAGGCAGCATCTGTAGGAAGTCGACGTTTCAGGCCGAGACCCTTCGTCAGGACTAACTGAAGGAAGAGTGAGTAAGGGATTTGAAAGTGGGAGGGGGAGGGGGAGATCCAAAATGGTAGGAGAAGACAGGAGGGGGAGGGATGGAGCCAAGAGCTGGACAGGTGATTGGCAAAAGGGATATGAGAGGATCATGGGACAGGAGGTCCGGGGAGAAAGACAAGCGGGGCGGGGGGGACCCAGAGGATGGGCAAGGGGTATATTCAGAGGGACAGAGGGAGAAAAAGGAGAGTGAGAGAAAGAATGTGTGCATAAAAATAAGTAACAGATGAGGGGGAGGTGGGGCCTTAGCGGAAGTTAGAGAAGTCGATGTTCATGCCATCAGGTTGGAGGCTACCCAGACGGAATATAAGGTGTTGTTCCTCCAACCTGAGTGTGGCTTCATCTTTACAGTAGAGGAGGCCGTGGATAGATATGTCAGAATGGGAATGGGATGTGGAATTAAAATGTGTGGCCACTAGGAGATCCTGCTTTCTCTGGCGGACAGAGCGTAGATGTTCAGCAAAGCGGTCTCCCAGTCTGCGTCGGGTCTCGCCAATATATAAAAGGCCACATCGGGAGCACCAGACGCAGTATATCACCCCAGTCGACTCACAGGTGAAGTGTTGCCTCACCTGGAAGGACTGTTTGGAGCCCTGAATGGTGGTAAGGGAGGAAGTGTAAGGGCATGTGTAGCACTTGTTCCGCTTACACGGATAAGTGCCAGTAGGGAGATCAGTGGTGAGGGATGGGGGGACGAATGGACAAGGGAGTTGCGTAGGGAGCGATACCTGCGGAATGCAGAGAGAGGTAGGGAGGGAAAGATGTGCTCAGTGGTGGGATCCCGTTGGAGGTGGCGGAAGTTACGGAGAATATTACGTTGGACCCGGAGGGTGGTGGGGTGGTAAGTGAGGACCAGGGGAGCGCTATTCCTAGTTGGGTGGCGGGAGGATGGAGTGAGAGCAGATATACGTGAAATGGGGGAGATGCGTTTGAGAGCAGAGTTGATAGTGGAGGAAGGGAAGCCCCTTCCTTTAAAAAAGGAGGACATCTCCCTCGTCCTGGAATGAAAAGCCTCATCCTGAGAGCAGATGCGGCGGAGACGGAGGAATTGCGCGAAGGGGATGGCATTTTTGCAAGAGACAGGGTGAGAAGAGGAATAGTCCAGATAGCTGTGAGAGTCAGTAGGCTTATAGTAGACATCCGTGGATAAGCTATCTCCAGAGACAGAGACAGAAAGATTTAGAAAGGGGAGGGAGGTGTCGGAAATGGACCATGTAAACTTGAGGGCAGGATGAAAGTTGGAGGCAAAGTTAATAAAGTCAACGAGCTCAGCATGCGTGCAGGAAGCAGCGCCAATGCAGTCGTCGATGTAGCGAAGGAAAAGTGGAGGACAGATACCAGAATAGTCACGGAACATAGATTGTTCCACAAAGCCAACAAAAAGGCAGGCATAGCTAGGACCCATACGAGTGCCGATAGCTACACCTTTAGTTTGGAGGAAGTGGGGGGAGCCAAAGGAGAAATTATTAAGAGAAAGGACGAAATCCGCGAGACGGAGCAGAGTGGTGGCAGAGGGGAACTTTTTTTTTGGAGTGCTTGCTTTCCTATTGTTTGAATATTTGTGGAGAATACGGGAAACCTCGTGGGTTAACAGACAAGCATTTGCTCTACAGCTATAGCACGGCCGCTTTAGACAATGGGGACTCTGGTAAGTAGTTGCTGGGTGTGACTCGCCTGCCATTTTTGCCACTTCAGCTCAAACATCCTCTTTATTTCTTTCTATAGATCGGCCTGCTTTGGCCATAAACTTCTGGCATCTTATACCCACTATTTTATTCCAGCGTGAGTCACATGACAGATTTTGAAAAAAAGCTAGTACTGGAGAAAGCCACAGTCAGAGACATAAAAAGTCAGTGTTAAACAATTAAAATGTGATAAAATCAAGGGGCTGAGGGCCAACTACGTGACCATGAGGAATGAACACTCAAACTCAACTTGGTTGTTTGGTTTTCATCTCTAACGTAGTGGAGACATAATTGTGAACACCCGAAGTGCAGTAGCCTAGATCGGCAGGTTTGCAATTTAATTTCTGTGTCATTTCCTTACACCGACATCTTATGCTAATGACGCTCAAACTTACACTTCCACCTAGCCGATGCTTTTCGTATTAGAATCAGCTGACATCGGGAAATGCTTTCACCACTGAATACTTGAAATAAAGTTTAAACGTCTGTGAGAAGCACGTCTTCCTCCCCCACTTCAAGGAGAGAATTACATATTCTCCGCTACTATCTGAATTGTTCCATTTCCCGATGCAACGTAATCACGTCCTTAACAAGATCTATAACCGAGACAATTCACAAGGTGAAACGGAGCACCCTACTGACCGTATTTCATTGGTCTGCGATGACAAAGTCCATGCACCATAGGAATGGACAAGATTAACAATAGCAATCATGAAACCGAGAGGTGAGCCTGAGTGTGTTTCGCAACGACTTCTCCAATCGTCATTTCTTTGTCTTTGAGATTTTGTGATTTATTGTCAAGCTATCCAGACCTCATCACAATTGGGATTTTACTTGAATGACATCATGTTTATTTTTACTTCAGCTGTTGGAAGACACGTCAGCCTTGTGTAGTATTGAATATTCGGTGTGCTGGAGCGAGTATAAATTAACGACCGCGGAGATTCATCAGCTCGGAGATTCTTCAGCGAGATCGAGGGCAGCTGGAAGACGGATTGAATATCGCACAGCATTTTACCGTGTGAGAAAGATATACTTCATGATCATTGCAGTCATTGGTGTCCCTGGTAAGAACACAGGTGAACTAACATTTGCTGTTCTTTGTGCGCGGTTTCGGGACTTGTTCAGTTATCGAAAGCCTTGCGACACGGTTGTATTAGTGAATGCGGTGCAGACATTGTGACCATCCCTGTGTTCTCTCAGACGTTCCCTTGCAGTTTAACGCGTGGCTTTAGCTGAAATACACCGACAGTTGAAACAGATGTAGAGTAGAAACTTTAGGTTAGGGGTTTATTTTGTGGATTCATAGCAGGCAGTTTTGATTTATCGATTGAAAACCGCTTTCAAAGTAAATTCTGATAATGCAGAGTGCTCGCCACCTTTGCGGGTTATTGTTGTTATTTCGGATCCATAATGGAACACGTTTTAAGTTCCAATTTAAAGGTATTGCATTGTGTTTTAAGAGCTTGCTGCAATTTGGAAGGGAATGTAGGAAGAGAATCACCGGTGAGATCCAGGGGAGAACGGTTGACATCGCTTGAGAGTTACACTCACAACACGTTTTTGGCGGAGACCCCAGCATCTGCAGAGTATTTTGTGTTTATCCATGAACGTTCAAAATAACTGTAAGTTTCAAAGAGCCAGGCAAAATCTTCAAAAGCGAATATTGAAACTTCCTGATTGGTTAACCTTGACACGGAAGGAACCTGGGCCAAATTTACAGAAATTAAAAAGAAGCGAGGCCAAGCTTCCGTGGGCGGTGGCAAAAGGGAGTCGAGAAGGAGACGAGGACATGCAGAAAGGAGAAATAAATTCGCTTTCGAGTTTGAAACCTGTAAATGGACAGAGGTGGAGGTAGCAGGATTCGTTGTGTAAGGGGAGCGCCAGAATAAAGGTGGCGGGAATCACTATCACTGAGAAATTCGCCGAGGTATCGAGGCTTTACCCATCAATCAAATCCCTGATGGTGGCCGTTTTATATTAATCGCTCTGAAGCTCCCTCGGCGTCAGTTGACAATGCCTGTTTCCCAGATCCTGCTCTTCTCCCAGTACCGAGTACAGTACCCTTTCAACAAGCATGCACTCCTTTGACGCATCTGCGAGTTGTACTTTACTATTTTTAAATCTCCAGAAATGAGCTATCTGAAAAGTTTGGTTATTCTCAGTTTCCAGCTTATCTCTACCCTGAGGACCGTGGAGCAGAGAGACAGTAATTCATTTATTATCTTTGCTTGTTTCCCAGTGAATTTAGTGGCGATGGTGATCCTGTCCCGGGGAAAGTGCGGCCTTTCCACCTGCACCACTCTCTACCTGGTGGCCACGGCAGCGGCGGATCTACTGACCATCGTGTTTGCGGTGATATTGTGGCGGGTCGGTTATTATTACTTCCCCGGGACTTTCCTGGACATCACCCCCGTGTGCAGTGTGATCTCCGTCCTGGGAGAGGCAGCAACAGAAAGTTCTTTCTGGTTCACCGTCACTTTTACGTTTGATCGGATTGTCGCCATATGCTGCTCGAAGTGGAAAACAAAGTATTGCACCGGGAAAACTGCAGCTGCGGTTCTGACAGCCACCGGCGACCTTCTCTGTTTTAAAAATATGTCTAACTTCTTTATATATCGTCCCGCGAAAGTGATCAACAATATACCCTGGGACTGTATTCGAAAGCCGGGCCACAATACGGATCCCGGGGGGGGGGTGGGATATCGGTGGTTTTCTACCGTCCTAACGCCATTACTCCCGTTCGTGCTAATACTCCTGTTCAACGCTCTGACAGTCAGACACATTTTAGTGACTAGTCGCGTCCGTAAGGGACTGAGGGGTCAGAGCAAGGCGGAGAACCGCAGTGACCCGGAGATGGAGAGCAGGAGGAGGTCTGTGATCTTACTTCTCACCATCTCCGGAAGCTTCAGAATCCTGTGGTCGGTGAGTGTTGCCGAATTTCATTACTTCACCATTGCCCGATTGGATCCAAGTAATTACAACTATTCGGAATACATATTTGAACAGTCAGGAGACATGCTGATGATATTAAGTTGCTGCACAAACACTTTTATTTTTGGAGTAACTCAGTCTAAGTTCAGAGAGCAGTTCATCAGCGCGGCGAAATATCCGCTCACGTCAATTGTTGAACTAATTAAACAAAATATCTAAGTTTGTCTCCCTGGCAATCACAGTGTTTTCCATCTTGACACTGCAACACTGCCGGTCACTGGAGAACGTAGCAGCGTGAGAATAAAACTGGCTGAGTGGCCGAGAGAGACACAGCACGAGAACGGACCCTTCCGCGCCCGCAGCCCACGACATCCACCTCCTACCAGTTATTAAACTCATCCAAAGTTTAGATTTATTTGTTCACCATACTCCCGCTGTCGTCACCGCTGCACCTCCCGACAATGTATCCTGCGGCTATCGTAAATGCACATCCGTCAATTTTCCACCGCAAAGTGAACGGGCGGAATTCTCAGTGATCTGATCGAGCCTGGTACGTGCTGGGAGAGATGAGACAGCGCCGCAAAAAGATTTAACTGATTGCATCCAACATACTATGAAAAGGCCACATCCACGTATACAAATATCCTAACTTCAACTGACGGTGTCCAATGAGCTGGCATCAAAATCGTGGTGTATTCACTTGCACAAGCAATGACTGTCCAGGGTCCAATTAGCATCTGCATAAAGTCTATTTCTGAAGGTCTATTGATGTCCTTGTGAGAAAGGCGCCTTTCTTCCTTGGACACTCCCAGGGTGTGTTATACCGGGTAGGAAAGACGTTCAATGAACGCAACGCGGTAGGAGCTCTCGTTAGGCACTTTATCAATACTTTGAGAAAAGGGATCATTGTTAATTAACTCGGCCGAATGACATGAGATAAGACCATTGGACCGAAGAATAATTGAGTCATTAGTTCCTCTGCCGTTCTTTCCTGGGTGACCTGTTTGTCAACCCCAGTCTGCTCGCCTCTCCCAGAAACCGTTAACACTCTGAACATCAAGAACTATTCAACTTTTTTTTTCTTAAGTACAGAGAACTTACGCCCCACACGATCAGTGG